>NC_056733.1:863239970-863447540 GCF_019279795.1 Protopterus annectens | reverse complement strand
TACTTTTTCACATTAATCAAAGCTGTTCGAGTTGTCTGAAGTGTATAAAGTGTTCACATGTTTATGCAGTATTACAGTTGTTGTTGTGTCTTTCGGCTTTTCCCGGTTATGCAGTATTACAGTTATTTTGCAAAATACAGCCATTTCAAAGCATATTTCACAAAGTACAGTATTTCAAAGAGTTTATTGTGCATTTGAATGTTATTACAGGCACACATAGCAGCTTGTTCCTATATAATTACAAAGGCCATATTATTAGTGTGTTGGGTATAATTTCTTGGCATGGCTGAAGGATTTCGTGGACCAGCTCCACTTGTGTTTGACTAATATAGCAGACAATTGGAGAGTGTTTGAGCACAAGTATGACATTTTCATACAGCCTGCATTTTCTGTAAAGATGACTGTACAAAGGCAGTTATTCTGCTTAATTTAGCTGGGTCAGAAGCTATAGAAAGAGAGTGTTCATTTGTCTATGTACAGTGGATATAAAAAGTGTACATACCCCCTGTTAAAATGCTAGGTTTTTGTGATATAAAAAAAATGAGACCACAATAAATCATTTCAAAACTTTTCCCACCTTTAATGTGACCTATAACCTGTACAATTCAATTGAAAAATAAATCTGTTACGGGAAAAAAAAAACGTACAATAAGCTGGTTGCATAAGTGTGCACACCCTTAAATTAATACTTTGTTGAAGCACCTTTTGATTTAATTACAACAGTCAGTCTTGGGTAGGAGTCTATCAGCATGGCATTGGCAATATTTTCCCACTGTTCCTTGCAAAAGCGCTCCAAATCTGTCAGATTGTGAGGGCATCTCTTGTGCACAACCCTCTTCAGGTCACCCCACAGATTTTCTATTGGCTTTTGGTCTGGGCTCTGGCTGGACCATTCCAAAACTTTAATTTTCTTCTGGTGAAGCCATTCTTTTTTTGATTTGGATGTATGCCTAAGGTCATTGTCGTGTTGAATGGTGAAATTCCTCTTCATCTTCAGCTTTCTAGCAGATGCTTGAAGTTTTTGGGCCAAAAGTGACTAGTATTTGGAACTGTTCGTAATTCCCTCCACCTTGACTAAAGCCCCAGACCCAGCTGAAGAATAGCAACCCCAAATTATGACAGTGCCACCGCTATGCTTCACTGTGGGGGGATGGTGTTATTTTGGTGATGTGAAGTGTTGTTTTTGCACCAAGCGTACCTTTTGAAATTGTACCCAGAATGTTTAACCTTGGTCTCATCAGACCATAACACATTTTCCCACATGCTTTTGAGAGACTTGATGTATTGTTTTGCAAATTTTAGCTGTGCCTGGATGTTTTTCCTGTTTAAAAAAAGTCTTCTGTCTTGCAACCCTACCCCATAGCCCAGACATATGGAGAATATGGGAGATTGTTGTCACATGTAGTGCACAACCAGTACTTGCTAGAAGTTCCTGCAGCTCCTTCAGTGTTGCTGTAGGTCCCTTGGCAGTCTCCCTAACCAGTTTTTGTCTTGTCTTTTCATCAATTTTGGAGGGACGTCCAGTTCTTTGCAACGTCACTGTTGTCCCATATTTTGTCCACTTTTTGATGACTGCATTCACTGTGTTCCATGGTATATCCAATGCTGTGGAAATTTTTTTGTGCCCTTCTCCTGACTGATACCTTTCGACAATAAGATACCTTTGATACTTTGTAAGCTGTCTGCGAACCATTGCTTTTGCTGTAGCAGGCAACTGAGCAAATGTCAGGAAAATCCTACTAGGACAGCTGAACTTTATTTGGGGTTAATCAGAGTCTCTTTAATTGAGGGTTAATCAGAGTCTCTTTAATTGATGGCAGGTGTGTACCCAAGAAGACTGAATACTGTAATTAAATCAAAAGGTACTTCAACAAAGTATTAGTTTAAGGGTGTGCACACTTATGCAACCAGCTTATTGTACGTTTTTTTATTTTTGTTTTATATTTTTCCCCTAACAGATTTGCTTGTTTTTTAATTGAATTGTACAGATTATTGGTCACATTAAAGGTGGGAAAAGTTTTGAAATGCTTTATTGTGGTCTCATTTTTTATATCACAAAAACCTGTCATTTTAACAGGTGTGTGTACCCTTTTTATATCCACTGTACCTGCTGTCTTTGCAGGAGAGGAGGAACAACCATCATATAGTTGTACCAGCAGAGTCAAGGAAAGACCCCAAGTGCTTAAAATGTAAATTTAGAGAAATGTGTAACCCCCAAATGATTATTACAATGGAAAGGCACATATTTTGCACAAGGGATCAAAAGCCTGGTGAAACATTTGCAGCATATATAACTGATTTGAGAAACAAGGCTAAAACATGCAGATTTGGTGATTTAAGGGATGAGTTGATAAAAGACAGATTTTGTGTGTGGTACTGAAGATGATGCTGTGAGAAGGATTTTGCTTCATGACAGTGATTTAACTTTGAATAAGGCCATTGAGATTTGTCAGATATACGAGCCTACAGAAAAGCACACAGATATACTTAAATGAGAGATGCATGCTTCCAGTAACTTCTAAGACCAATATTGATGGTATGCAGCATGTGGTTAAAAGAAACAGGCCTAAGCACATGACAGCAACTGTAAACCCTGCAAATTTCAGAGTTTGCACAGTCTCAGTGAAGCATAAGAGTGAGTCAGCAAACTCATAGAATGGGCCCCCATCCAGTTTTATTGCCAACTGTCGTAGTTGTGGTGGAAGTCATGAGCCTAAAAAGGAAAAATGTTTAGCTTTTGGTCAGCAATGTCACAAATGCAGTAAGTGGTTATCATTTCAAAAGGTTTTCTAAATCAAAAGGGACACATTCTTTCATTAAAAGGGAACATTCAAAGGAACAAGTTGATCAATTAGAAAGCTGTGACCCTACTTTTTATGTTGATATTGTGGCCATGCTTCACGAAGCAGTCAATGCAGCAGATATGGGCAAAGAATGAAGTGTTTTGTACTGTTTGGATAAAGGGAAAACCCATAGAGCTCAAAGTTGACACAGTTTCAAAACATCTGCAGAAACATTTGCTAGAGTATGTGCTGGTGAGAAGCTTGATTTGGCAAAGTGTACGAAGTTTGTTCCTTATGGTGGTGAAGAGCTTCATACTGAAGGCTCAGTAGTACTTTCATATTGCTCTGCTGGGAGAAGCTACAACTTATTTTATGTGGTCAAAAGGCACTTCCACCTATTATTAGGGCCCAGAGACAGTTTGAAAATGGGACTGCTTTCATTTAATAAGGAAGCCCATCATGTTAGTTTGAAAGACCACTACTCTAATTTTGCTCAGTATGCTTTCTCTACCTATGCTGATCTTTTTGAAGACAAACTAGGCAAGCTTCCAGTTGTGTACTCCATGAAGTTAGACCCAGATGTCAGCCCAGTTGTCAGGCCAGCCCAGAAAGTTCCAGTAGCTATGCAGAACCGAGTCAAAGCCAAGCTAGATAAAATGGTGCAGCAAGGTGTAATTTGTCCAGTTGATGAACCTACTGAATGGCTATCTTCCATGGTGGTAGCTCATAAGAAAAACTCGGATGATATCAGAATATGTATTGATCCATGAGATTTGAACAAAGCACTGAAATGACCTCATCATCCAATGCGCACAGTTGAAGAAGTTGCAGCACTGATCCCAAATGCGACTGTTTTTTTCTGCCTTAGATGCAAAGAGTTCATTTTGGCAAATTTTGCTTGACAAGAAATTTTCATTGCTAACTACATTAAATACTCCTTTCTGCAGGTACAGATTTTTGAGAATGCCATTTTGGGATAAATTCTGCCAGTGAAATCTTTAAGCATGCAGTAGAGCAAGTTTTTTTCTGGGTATCCATGTGCTATTATTGTAGATGATATTCTAGTAGGTCTTAGTGAAGCTGAGCATGACTGAAACCTTAAGAAAGTTCTGGAAAGAGCACATCAAGTAAATCTTCCTCAGAGGTGCAAGTTCAAGTTGCGAGAAGTTACTTATGTTGGTCATTTTTTTACCTGTTCATGCTTACGACCAGATCTTTCCAAGCAAACAGCTATTCTTGAGATGCCAGCTCCAGTGTTCAAGCCCTTCAACGCTTAGCATGGTTAACTATCTAGACAAGTTCATTCCAGACATGAGTCAACTAGCAACACTGCTGAGAGAGCTGACACACAAAGAGGTATCCTGGTTATGGGTGGAACAGCACCAGAGAGCATTTGACGTCCTGAAACAGAGAATTGCTAGTCCACCAACTCCCAGATACTGTGATGTTTACAAATCAGTTACTCTTTTCTGTGATGGTTCTAAATTTGGTCTTGGTGCTGTCATTCTTCAAGAGGGTCAACCTGTTGCCGCTGCATTCAGATCTCTAACCCAAACTGAAATGCAGTATGCTCAGGTAGAGAAAGAGTTCTTGACAATTGTGTTTGCATGTTCGAAGTTCCATGATTATATTTATGGTCGACTTGTCCAGATCAAAACTGGTCACCAACCTTTAGTCACTGTTTTGAGAAAGCCTAGCATACAGCTCCAGTCAGATTACAACATATGATGATGAGATTGCAGAAGTACAATTTCAATCTTGTCTACACAAAAGGCAAACTTCTTTATCTTACTGGTACTTTATCCAGATTGCCCAGAAATACCACTGAACAGCATGACTTGATTTTGAAGTCATGGAAATGAGAAATGTTTCTTCCACACCTTGATGAGCTTTGAAATCACACATCCTCAGATCCAGTTCTTCAGAAGCTCAACTACGTTATCAGTCAACGATGGCCGTCAAAGCAATCTAGTTTACCTCAAGAAATGCAACCATCTGAAGTTGTTAATCATCTTCCATTCCTCACTGAGGGGTACGATTCCAAACCCTCGGAACCGAGTCAGCCAAATACCAAGCTAGTGTACACCAAACTCTCGAGCCACGCTGCTACCCACAATGCCCTTCATCCCATACCCCAGATCTCGTTTGCCACGCAGCCATATAGCAGAGTTTTCACCGAGCTCTCCAGCTAAGTAGTTTTGACTTATAAAATGTGTATTTCTCCAATAATTTATCTTCTAGTGGCTTCTTATAGTCTAGCTCTCCCCACGGGTATTCCTTTTCTTACCATTGTTGGTATTTTCTTGCCTTTTCTTTACTTTTTACCACCCTCGTGGTAACTCTTCATACCACTGCTGGTAGTCTGGCCTTTTTTTTTCCTTCTCTTCTCTGTCTGAGTGAGTGTTAGTATATCTGAGAAAAAGGGTACTTCAGGTTTTAAACACTGCACGTTGTGCAGTGGTAAATTACCAAACAGCGACTTGCATTTTAAATGCGTTTATTGTTTGGGCATTTTGCACCTTTGTGTGACTCCCCCATGTGATATCTGTGCGAGTTTTAGTCAACGGACGTTGAATGAATGGTGCAGCAAGTTGATTTTGAAAGGATTGCTTTCCTCTCCTTTCTCGGAGGCTATTTCTGCGGAGGTCTCAACTCCTCCAGTCAAGGATAAGAAGTGTCCCCGCTCAGATCCCTCTTCACTGGCCGGTGACAGGGGCAAAAATCATCAATCTAAGGCCTGTAGATCTTCCTCCGAGCATCGGCTCACTGCCTCTGTGCCACTGATTTCTGCGCCGAGTGCAGTTTCTGGGAAGTCTGAATTGTCAGTTCCGGGCTCGGCACCGACGACTACTGAACTGCTGATTACTTCGGTTCCGACCAGTCTGGTTCTGGACACTTCGGCACCGACATTGCCTTTACAGACATTGGCTCCGACGACCTAGGATCCAATTTTGAATACTACCCCGATTGTGACTTCGGCTCAGAGTTCCCTCTCAGTGCCAACTTTACCGTTTACGCAATTCAAATCAGAATCCTCGGCTCAGTAGAGTTCCTTACCACAGACCAGGTATTCATCTTCTGTGGATCCGTTTGCTGGGCAAGCCTAAAGTTCCTTTCTGAACTGGCCTGAATCCCCTTCCGGGTCTGCGAGGAGCATGTCCGAAATAGACATTGTTCGTCTCATGGATCAGGTATTGACTGCAAGAGGAATCTCCAGACCCTATTCTGCTCCAGGTGTTGGGATTTTTCCTCCTTCGACTCCTTCCTATTTTTCCGATGGGGATCTTTCAGTTCCAAGGCCCTCTTGCCCATTGCTTTCAGTGGGACCCCTTCCTTCAGCACCAGCTACTATGATGCCTGAAGCATCTAAGCCCTGGTGGGTGTCAGTTCTGACGACAGCCCACCTTACTCAACCCCTTGCTTCGGGGTTGGAATATTTGGTTCCAGCCCCGGCACCGAAGGCCTTTTCAGTTCCCGCCTCGGATCCGAGAGTTATGTCCGCACCAAACCCTTCACAAATTCCAGTCTTGGAGGTGGGCCATTCGGAGTGGGGTGTGACCCCGCTTCCGATTCAGTCCTCTTTGGTTCCGGGCTCCCATCTCTCTTTAGGTGGGCCCGCATTACGGATTATGGAAAGGGCGCTGGCGGCTAGTAGCAATCCTCCTCCTTCAGCTCTGCCTTTGGTTCCCCCCCCCTAACTCAGCCATCACCAGCCCTTAGCAGGGGACCACTAATCCAAAGCAACCCCCTTTCTGAGGCCTCTTCGGACATTCCCACCGAAGAGCCCCCTCGGAAGAGGGTGTGCAAAAGAAAACACATGGACTCGCCTGAAGAGTCCCTTACTGAGGATACGGATTACGATGATGGGGAAGGCTCCCCTAGATCACCCCCTGACAATGTTTCCTTTGGGGACATCGTGGAGATTTTGAGTCAGCGGGGTGACTGGAAATCTTCCACCCCTTCCCCGGTGGAATCCGTATTCTTACAAGCTTTCCGTTCCTGGCACACTACGTCCTGGGTGACCCCCTCCTGCAGATGAGTTGGTCAAATTCATCGTGCAGCGAGCATGGAAGAGTCCAGATTGCGTAGAAGCTATCCCCAGGAAATCAGACAAAGTACTTTCTCCTCCAGAGGATCAACCCCATTGGTCGAAAGGCTTGCCAGTAGACGCTGTGGTGGTGGCAGCAGCCACAAAGAAGGACTTAGCAGAAGAGAGTCCTGCTGTTCATCCGCCCAACAGGGAGTCCTGGGTGGTGGACAGGCTAGGGAAGCGAGTATTTCCTGCAGCGACCTTTGTTGTGCATTCGCTGAATTTTTTGGCACACTTTACGAGACTCCAGAGAGACCTTATTTCCGAACTCTCTGGTAGCCTCACGGGTCAAGTGTCGGATGGAGCACATGACAAAGTGACCTCCCAACTTGCTACCCTTGAAGCAATTTTGAATTCCTCCATGAGGTTGCTGTCCCAGGCAACCGAAGGAGCAGCTAGAGCAGCAGGTGCTGGCTTGGTTGTCCGGCGTCATGCCTGGATGTGCATTGTTGACCTACCGGATTCCTTCAAGTCTTCCTTTTTGAACACCTCTATTGAGTCCTCCGCGCTTTTTGGTTCTAAGGTCAAGGATACTTTGGCCAGGTGTGAGCAGGACGGAAAGACCTTGTCTGCTGTGGGCCTGCACTTGTCCAAACCTCAGCGTTCCTTCTCCAGGAACCAGAGGAGTGGAAAGTTGCGGCACAAGAAGTCGCAAGGTTTCTTTCGTGATGCACGTGGCGAGGACTCCTCCAGAGGCAGAGGAGGGTCCGACGGTGGAAGAAGCCCCTTTAGGGGCAGAAGGGGTTACCGGAATCAGGGCTCCAGAGATTCTTTCTCCGGTAGGCCATATCAGCGCTCCTGAAGCGTTGCCCATTGCTTTCCTCTGGAAGCAGTTGGGGCGCGTTTCTCTCTACACCAAGCAGCCTGGTCCTCCATTACCGACGATCTATGGGTGCAGCGAATTATCACCAGAGGCTATCACATTCCCCTCAAATCCTTTCCAAGACCTCAATTCTCCCTTCCCGACATGCCACTCAGTCAAAGGGAGGAAGCAGCTTCCGAAATCAAGAAGCTTTTTCTAAAGCGAGTCATCCAAAAGGTCCCCCGAGATCAATGTGGATTAGGGTTCTACTCCAGACTCTTTTTCGTGCCAAAAAAGCTGAGGGACTGGAGGCCCATTCTGGATCTCAGTCGTTTGAACGAGTCAGTTATACAGACCAAGTTCCGCATGGTCACTATTCAATCCATCCTGCCATGCCTTCGGGAGGGTGTGTGGATGTGCTCTATAGATCTCCGGGATGCGTATTATCACATCAAAATGGACAAATGCTCCAGGAGACTTTTGCACTTCCGGTTGGGAGCCAATCATTTTCAATTCAGAGCCCTGCCTTTCAGTCTCTCGACGGCCCCCAGAGTGTTCACGAAATGTCTAGCAGTGGTGACAGCTCACTTGAGACTTCACAGATTCCAGGTGTTTCCTTATCTGGACAGTTGGCTCCTCTCCGCCCCCACCAAGCATCTACTGACCAGGGCCCTTCGCCACACTCTGTCTCTGGTGGAGTCTCTGGGTATTACCATCAACTAACCTTCAGCCCTCACAACAACTGGAATTCATAGGGGCTATGTTCAACACTCAGCTCGGCCTAATATCTCTTCCTCATCACAGGCTGTTAAGACTGAGAACACAAGTGCAAGTGATACTTGACCACAGGAAAGTGTCTGCAAGGGAAGTTCTGCAGGCTCTGGGATCCATGGCGGCAGCCATTCCCATTGTTCAGTTGGCCAGGCTTCATATGCGCCTGTTACAGTGGCTTCTTCAAACTCAATGGATACACAATCATCATCCCTTGAATGCATTAATCCTCATCACCGATCTCTGCAAACGGGATCTCCTCTGGTGGATGAGAATGGATGAAAGTCTTTGGTGTCACCCCTTTCAACCTCTTCAGCCCAGCACCACGGTGACTACGGATGCTTCCCTGATGGGGGGGGGGGGGCATTTTCAGGGAAAATCTTTTCAAGGCACGTGATCTCCTCTAAAAGTCGACTTACACATCAGTGTTGTACAGCTCAGAGCTGTGTTACTGGTGTTACAAGCTCTCCACCCTCCTCTTCCTCTCGGACCGATTGCTATCCAGTCCGACAACATGTCTGTGGTTTGGTACATCAACAAGCAGAGAGGGACCAGATCTTACCCCCTTTGCTACGGAGCTATGAGAATTTGGCAGTGGGTGATAGCTTCCAACCATTTCCTGATTGCTACACACATCCCGGGGAGTTCCAACGTGATTGCGGACAGGCTGAGCAGATGCATCCTGCTTCCTCACGAGTGGTCTCTCAACCTGAGAGTGGCGGAAGAAATTTTCAGCTGCTGGGGCCAGCCTTGCTGCGATCTGTTTGCCTCCCCCTCCAATATGAAGTGCAGCAGCTACTTTGACCTCTTTCCTCCACAGGAGAAGTCCCCGAGAGATACTCTGATTCTCGATTGGCCCACGGGTCTCCTGTACGCTTATCCTCTCATCCCCTTGATACCCTTGGTCTTAAGGAAAGCTACTCAGTTGAGAAGCAGAATGATTCTCATTGCTCCGTTCTGGCCTCGTCAGGTTTGGTTCCCCTTCCTTCAGCCACACCTGCTCCAACCTCCTTGGATTCTAGACTTCTATCAGGACCTCATTTCTCACCCCCCAAGGGTTGTTGTCTCCAAATCTGGCCACGCTCAAACTGACAGTTTGGTTGCTCCACTTCCGTTAGTAGCCAGGCTTGAATCACTTTCTTCTGCAGTACGGAATATTTTGACCTCCCACAAACCTTATACCAGAAAACTTTATAAAGACAAGTGGAAACATTTTTCCTTGTGGGCACAAGAGCTGTCTCTGGATCCTGTTTCTGTTCCAGTAGCTACAGTTCTTCAATACCTGACCAAGCTTTTCCTTAACGGGGCTTCTGCATCCACGATTCAGGTGCATTTAGGTGCCATCTCCAATTTCCATGATGGTTCAGACGAAATTCCTATTATTTCTTCTCGTCTGTGTAAGCCCTTCTTGAAGGGGATTTTTCATTCTAGACCTCCCATTAGGCAACCTGTGGAATCATGGAATCTGTCTAGGGTGCTTCCAACTTTGACTCTACCTCCCTTCGAGCTGGCTGCAACCTGTGATGTGGAGTTTCTCTCCTGGAAGACCTTGTTTCTGGTGGTGGTTACTTCAGCCAGATGTGTATCAGAGCTGCAAGCATTATGCATTGAGTCCTTATTTGATTTTCCATAAGGACAGCGTATCACTTTGCACCAATCCCACTTTCTTACCCAAGGTGGTTTCGGAATTCTCTATTAATCAGTCCATTGAGTTGCCCGTGTTTTTCCCTAATTATACCAACAAAGGGGAATACTGTCTCCATTTTTGGATGTCCACAGACAGTTGCATTTTTATTTAGACAGGACAAAGTATTTTCGAAAGTCAGATCAGCTTTTTGTTGCCTTTGAGGGCTCTAGAAAGGGATTGGCAGTGTCTAAGGTTACCGTGTCTTAATGGCTTAGGGATTGCATCTCCTTTGTTTATTCTCTGGAGGAGGAATCAGCTCATGGCCGCATTAAACCTCATTCCACTACAGCTGTGACCGCTTCTGTCTGACTGCCATTTTGTAGTAAACTGAGATGTAAGCATGTGTGTCTGTGTAGTCTGTCAATCTGTTTATATTTTGTAATGTTGTTACCCATCCTGATGTGTTTCTATGTCATAAAGTATATAAACAAACTTCTGTGTCTGTTCATCATCTATACTAGAGTGAGATGAACGACAAGTTATATGATATACAGCAGTATATGTGAAGTATAATGTTTGTTATGTTAATATAGTTTCATTACTTTTGTATGAATGTAAATTTGCATATGTCACAAGTCATAATTCAGTAAAGGTGTATGAAAAAAAAATCCTACTCTGTTTAACTCACCTGTCCAGGTTCCAGTTCCATCTATTTGGAAAGGTGCTTGGAAGAGTTTAAGCCTGTCTCTGACTTTTAGCTTAAGGAGGATTGTCTTTTTTACTTTAAAGAAATTGAACTTTATTAAACCTTAATTAACAGAAAATGTAACATTTTAACAAGTAACAATCAGCCCTTTCATTCAGACAGAGTTACACTTTTTTACACCCTCATATATATTCTTAAAACCCCTAAACCCCATTTTCAGTGTTCATTTTTACAGCAAATTTCAGTCTTTACTCTGTACATATTTTTCCTCAGGTTTTAATCACCCCTAGTTGTTATGCACAGTTTCTGTTACTGAGTAGAAGCTTCACTGTCCATACTCAACACAGTGTTACAAATTTGAGGACTCTTCCTTTGAATTTACTGATATTGATGTACATAAGATTACCTGCATGATTTGGGCTTTGGTTATTCCACGTTTGGAGTATGATCTTGTAAAGGGTAGGATTTATGGGCAACACCAGTTGGTCAAGCAGTTTCTTTTAAAGGAGTGCTACAGTCTGTCCTTATTTTAAGAAGCCCTCCCTTCTGTGGAACTTTCATTTAACTAATGATGGGCTTGCTTGTCCGAATACTTAGTAGAACTGAAAATGTCCTGTAAGTTGTGCTTTCTAGTGTCCATTTATTCTGTTCTTACGTTTTTGTTGCTTCTGGCCCTCTTACAGGCAATAATACCTTTGTTTGGCAGAGTATTGTTGGCAAAGAGGACTATCTACCATTCCATTTTTTCCCTGTTTTCTTTTTTAGGAGTCTGGAAAAAAGGGAGAGCATAGAACCCTTCTCACCTTGCATGTCTACCAACCTGCTTGTTAACCTGACGTAGGTGCATCAGTTCATCTCCTTTACTTTAGAGAGGGAAGAGCTCACAATTTCCCGACAGGCAGTTTCTAAGAGGACTGTCAGTTGTATCAGCTGTTTAGCTTACCGCTAGCGCATGCCACAGCCCATATCCACTTAAATGGCTTAGTGGCTGCAGTTGTCTCCACTGCAGAAATCTGTGCCAAAGTCCCACTGTCATCAGTGAACACCTTCCTCAAGTGTTTTAGCCTTAACTTCATCTCAGACTGTCAGTCTGCTTTATTGACACAGTACTGTTGGGGGAAGTTTGACATATCTCATGCATGATTTTACTGTATTGTTTAAGCTATCAGAGGGCCCTCATTCATTGCTCATAACGCTCTCCACCGTCCCTTATCGTACGATTTTTAAGTTTTTTGGTCTTTGAGTTTTAAGAGGCCTTGGCTAGGTTAATTTAGAAAAGTTAGAAAACTAATTCCTTTGCCGACAGTGTATAAACATCCAGCTAATTAGTGGGAGGAGCTGAGAAATAGTATTCTTCATTTAACTAGCAATATCTGGAGGTATCTTTGCTTAGCTGGAGTATTTGCTTGCTGTTCTCTGTCTGCATTTGATTTTTTCCACCCACCCGCCCAACTGTTGTTGTACTTTTAAACTTGGTGGCTTTTGAGTTGCCCATCCCTACTATAAATCTGATTTTGGACATTCCTCCCAGTCCCATCTCATCAGCTCATTTTACTGAGTATGGAGAAATCAGTTGTGGAGACCCATCCCGTTAGTCTGTTAAACCTGAATAATCTTCTGTTTTTTTCCCTTCCCACTTAAAAAAAATGCCCTATACTCAGCTGTTTTCATTGTAGCTGTGCTTCTTCCTACTTTACTACTTTATTTTGCATTTTACTGCTTGTTCTTAAAGTGTTCATTTGCATTTATTTTGCTGCATTTATTACTGCTTGCTAGTAGCCTGATTACATTGCAACTGTTAGTCTCATCTTCTTAGTTTTGATTTAAGCACTTGGGCTTCAAACTAGTTATCTTACATAAGGAAGGTTTGTGGTACACTGTTGTGGCAGTAGAAGTAGCTTACGTCATTCTAAGTTGGGAATTGTTGGTTGAAGGCTCATTGTGTCTGTTATTCTAAAAGTGTCTTAGTTCTGCTTTAAGTGCTTGGTCTTCGGGACAGTTATTTCACATTAAGAAGATTTGTGGTCTGCACTGTTGTGGGAGGAATGGGTAGCCTCCATCCTTTTGAGCTGGGAATTGCTGTTGAAGGCTTATTGTGCCTGTTATTCTGAGTGTCTTTGTTCTGATTTAAGCACTTGGGCTTCAAACTAGTTATTTTACATTAGAAAGGTTTGTGTCCTAAACTCTTGTGGCAGGAAAGGATAGCTTACACCCTTCAGAGCTGGGAATTGCTGGTTGAAGGCTCATTGTGTCTGTTATTCTGAAAGTGTCATAGTTATAGTTTAAGCAGTTGGGCTCCAAACCAGTGTTTTTATATTAGGAAGCTTTGTGGTCTACACAGTTTACTGGAGCTGCTCAGAGTTTGGTGGTCTTAGCCAGAGGTCTGGTATGCATCTGAACAGAAATACAAGGCAGTCACTGAAATCTTCTAAAAATAAGTATAATTTAAGCCTGTATTGCACTTTGTGAACTGTATTTTATTGAACTGCTGCTTCATTTTTACTGTTTTTTTCCTGCTGTGACTGCTTCATTCCGCACTGTGCTACTTGTGCCTTAAATAGCATAGGCTAGATTCAGACTTGCTAGACTGTTTGGTATCACTTGAGCACTAAAACCAGCCATCATACATTAAGAGGGCCTCCCTGCTGCCTTGTGGCAGAAGTGTGCAGCTCAGGACCCACCTGAGTTGGGGATTGCTGGAATAAGGCTCTTTTGTGGGCTTTCCTATTGGTAGCTTGTGTTAATACTGTTTAAATTCACTTGTATTTAAGCCTCACATTTGCACATAGCTGCGCACCATGCAAAGGGAGTTAGCAGTACCCTGTATAGATGCAGATGCCTAGATACAACTTTTTCCCTAGGGAACAGTCAGTGGAACCCTCCCAGGCTTCCCTGCTGTACTGTGGGCAACTCAGCTGAGCACTGAGCAGCATCGCTACAGTTTTTAATCCCCAATCCTCAATAGAATAAGTCCCCTTTCTAACACTAGAGCAAAAGGTGATCTAACATGCCCACCCCGTACAGTACTTATGGTTTAACCTGCTACAGTGGACAGTCAGTTTCCCAACATTTCTCCAACCAACCTGATTGACATGGGCATCTTGAGGCAATGTAGTAATTGTCTCATGTATACTGACAACCGTTTGCTCCTGCAACAAACAAATCCAAAAGTATGTGAGAGATGTAATAATTATACTATGAAACTGGAATCAGTCCTCTCACATAACAGTAAACAAGACATCAAATACGTTGTTAGCACACACACTTCTCCTCTCACACAAGATAGTCATGACACACAAACCCACATATGCAGAGGTACTCACTAAGAGTGTACCAAAAGACCAGAGACCACCCAGGCACAAACAAATCACACATGCTAGGGCACGACTACTATCTACTACACATACCAGTGTCTCAGCGAATAAACCCCTAAGGCAATGTCCTGGTCATAGGAGATTCCATAGTGAGACACATACGTGTCTCCCTCACCAGGCTGGACAAGGAGAAGGTCACTGTCAGCTGCCTGTCAGGTGCCAGCCTCTATCAAACCATGCACTCACTCAAGTCACTCAGCAGTTAGTGTTGTGACACTGTCATAGTACATGTTGGGGTGAATGACTTGAAACATACCTCCCAGGACTAAATGAAGAGAGACATGAATGAACTCTCAGATTGTGTCCCAGGCAGGTATGTCCGTAGCTCTAAGCAGCATTCCGCCTTCATCCAGGATGATGCCACAATGTAAAGAAAAAATTATTGACTTCAACAATTGACTTGGCTTCTGGTATCAGTACAGGGGGATCCAGTATCTGTCAACCTGGGAAGAAATGGTTGACAGACCATGCTGCTTTGCCAGAGATGGTCTTTACCTTTCTCCTCTAGGCTTTCAAAAACTGGCAGAGGCACTTGCCTCCTCCATAGTGCCGTTTTTAGTCAATACCAAAACAACAAAACTTTTGACATAAAAAAAATCCACTACAGACAGACTTAAGGTTATGCTACTTAATGCTAGGAGTCTAAATAGAAAACTGCACTCCCTGGGAGCTCTCCTCACCTTGGAAGAAACTGATATCTGTGCAGTCACCAAGGCTTGGTTCAAAGCCGCAGAGAGCACACCTGCCATGCAAGGCTACAATGCCTTCCACCCATTCAGACCTCAAAACGAGCATGAAAGACCCAAAGGTGGAGGTGTACTCCTCTTCATTAAATCCAAATACACCTCAAGATTGGTTAACAGTATGACTGTCTTGAGCTACTCCAGGTCCAAATTAACTGTAGGTAAAACATCATTACTATTTACAGGTCTCCCACCATGAACCATGAGAAGTGTACTGCCTACATAGACTTGAGTCACTCGCTATACAATCAAATCTTGGTCATGGGAGATTTCGACTATCCTTCTCTTGAGTGTACGATGTACAAGAGCTCAAGCTTAATTTACTGCTGAGGTTCCTGAACTTTATATTAATACAAATGCTCTGGAACAGTTATTCTGAATTCCCACAAGGGACTCAAATGTTCTGGACTTAGTACTCACAAATATGGGGGGGGGGTCACTGCACTACCCCCTGTGTTCTGCCTTCCCTAATAAGGTCAGACCTTAAATCTGTCTCGTTTGAAGTAACGATCAGACCTGACACCTCCACAGTAGCAATAAAAAACTTCTACAAAACAAACTGTAACCTACTAAATGATGGTTTGAAACGTTTCAATCGCCTGCTAGCACAGCCAGCAATGACTCCTATGCGCAGGAGAGTACAAACACCCTGTATAACCATTTAAACAACTGTATTGACTCTGCTGTACCTGGCAAGATTCAAACCAAGTCCTCCTGTAAAAACAAGCCACCCGGTGGACCTAGAATATAAACAGGTTATATAACAAAATGAAGAAACTGGTGTCTAGGAACAAGAGGGAACTTAACAGAGATATAATACCCTCCAAAGACTGTACAAGCAAATCAGATATCTGCTAAAGTTCTCTAAAGCTAATTATGAGGCTAAATTAACTTCCGTAGCTAAAGACAGTTGTAAGGGATTCTTTAGCTACTTATGAAATTTAAAAGGTAATACCCGGCTATGTGCCGAACTCATAGTGGGCAGTACCACTCACACTGATCCTGAGGAAATTGCCAACCTGTTAGGTGACAGATTTGATGTAATCCTCCCTCCCCCGTCCCCACCAGCCATACCCCAAAGCATACCTGACACCAGTCCTCTCCCCAGTATATCCAATGAGCAGGTCATATTTACACTGTCCAAGGCCACAAATTCAGCCTCTATGGGACCAGATAACATCCCAGGCTGATTACTAAACAACCTAAAACATGACCTAGTGGATCCACTTAACAATCTCTTTAACCATAGCCTGAGCACTGGCTTTGTTCCAGCAGAGTGGAGAACAGTAACTGCAATCCCCTTGCACAAAGAGGATCCATCAGCCAACCCTGGGAACTAGAGACCCGTAAGCCTAACCGGCCTTATCTGCAAGGCCTTGCATCTTATCAACAAGGACATAGGCAACCTTCAAACTCTCAACCTGACCCAGTTTGGCTTTGTTAAAAGTAGATCATGCTTACTAAACCTGGTGGACTTTTTCAAGAATGTCACCAAAGCCCTGGACGAAGGCAAAGCAGTACGTACCGCCTATCTTATCTTAGCCAAGGCTTTTGACACAGTCCCCATTCAGGTGTCATTGAGAAACTCTCCCAGCTGAAGATTAACCCATATGTCACTAGATGGATAGCCGTTTGGCTCACAGACAGAACCCATACTGTCAAAGTTGGGGATTCCACCAGTAGAACAGTTACTAGTGGGGTACCGCAATGTTCTCTGCTGGGTCCTCTACTCTTTAGAATCTATTTCTCTGAAATTCAGGTGAAAGTAGAAGGCCTGTGGCTTACTGAGTTCGCAGATGACTGCAATTTGGGAGCAGTCATTGAGTCCCCTAAAGATATTAGCATATTACAGGAGGGGTTAATACAGACAAATGACTGGTGCCAAAGCCACAGTCTAAAACTAAATTTAAAACTATGCATCATTGTCCCCTTTGGCAAAGAGGTAGCCCCTGCAAATTACATTATAGACAGCACTCTGCTAAGCTCAAACCCACTGGTGCATCACTTCGGAACACAAGCTGATATCAGTCTAAACTTCGATCACCGTGTGTCCACAGTGGTAAGGAAAGCCTTTTACTTTGCACACTTCATAACTAAGGGCATTATATCCAAGATTGAGGATGTTATAACTCCTCTGTATTTCACCGTCATTAGACCACTAATAGTGTTCCCTATTGCATGTACCTCACCAGACACCTGCAACAGCTGGAGAGACCACATAGGTTCCTGAGCAAGAGAATTCAGGGACTCCCAAAACATGACCTACATGGAGAGACTGAAAGCCCTGTCTCTGTACTTTGTCCTACAGGTTGCTGAGAGGTAATCTGTGCCTGGCCTACAGAGTGGTCTGTGACCCTGCCCTAAAGGAAATGCTTCACGTCAGCAAATCAAATGAGACAATAGTAACTCTCTCCAGAGATCTCAACCTAGCCTGTGACTTAAAACATACTGGGGTGACAGACTCCCAGAGACTGTCGCTACTCTTGGAACAAACTCCCAGTTCACATTAAGCAAAGCTCATTAATGACCTTGTTTAAGCACAACTTGAACAACTGGATGGAAGACTGTAAATTCACCCCTGGGGTGGCACCTATGTCCCTCATAGACAGGGGCAGTCCGTGCTGATCATAGATTCACTCTGCAAACAATCAAATCATCTAACAGTGGTGTATTAGGGATCCATCTAACACTGGTCAGTTAGGGAACACAGGTATTACATGGCTAGGCTTGTAAAGGCCCTAGAGCCATTAGCCTAGTAACCTCTTATGAGCCTATAATTTTGTCCTCTGTCAAGCCCTGGCTGTTGTATTCCCTGGAATTTGGCCTGCTATACACTTCTTTACAGATTATTAATAATGCAGCTGTTGAATTTGCATTATTTCATTATTTGTAGAAAGGTACATGCTGGTGGCATAGGGATGAACCGGGGAGCATAGAGGAGAAGTGAGCACGTGTGTCTAGAGCATTATTTCATACCATGTCTGAACAGACATGTTTATTCCCTGAGTGTGAGTACTCTTCTAAGTTATTTTCCAGATTCTAATTGATGGAAACAGTGAACCCAAATAATGACTCATTAAGGAAGATACAGTAATAGTGTGTTTTTATTTCATTTGCTGATTGCAGTATGCATTTTGGAAGAAAGAGCAGTTAGAGTGAACCTTGATTTCTGTTCCTTTTCCCTATATTTGGACAAGTTGCTTTAAAGCCATGCCTGTTTGCTAGGCTGTGTATAGAACAGCAAAGGTTTATCAGATGGTTATGTTATCTGTAGGTCTTTGTGCAGATCCTTAACTCTTTTGAAGCAGAGGCATATACTATGCAGTAGTCTTATAAATCTCGGATCCTCCACATCATCAGGAACATAGTGCGACAGGATAAGCTTTAGAAGAAAGACTTAAAAATACAACAAAATATATTGAAATAGTCCACTGTATCTTTCAATGTACTTCCATAATGACATCAGCACATCAAAAATAGCCCCACACAGTGCAACACAAGTGTGCAAATTCAGTTTATTCCATAGTTTCCATGATATACAGTGGGGAAAAAATGTCAACCAGTTTTGGTGTGGAGTTGCATCTTCTTCAGTCTGGATCTACTAACCCATCATCTTAAATGTGAGAACTCACAATCTGAAGTAGGGACTTCATTTGTCAGCAACCTGTGGGTCTTGGATTCGATATCGGATCCGAGCCGGCAACTTGTTTCATAGCTAATGGATCCGAGCTCCTAGCTCCTCCCCTCACCCATAATCCCCTGCCAACCCTCCATGACCCCAGATCTAGTTTGCCGCGCTTCTGTGTAGCTGGGTTTTTCAGAGCTCTTAGCGACTTATTCAGATAAGTTTATTTTCTATCTTCCTTTCTGTCTTTAAATTTAAAACAGTGTGTAAGTGTTAGGTTCCCTTTATTTTTTGTACTTTTTACATAGTTTTTTCCCTCCCCTCGCTGGTCGTTAGTGAGTGTGTGTGTGTTTGTGTTTTGGGGCCTGTGTGCTTGTGTAGTACTTTCTTTTTCCCCTTAGTATGGCAGAGGCCCCAAAAGCCATTTTTTCAAAATGTACCGAGTGTGGTCATAAGCTCTCCCCGGCTGATGGCCACACTCGGTGCGTTTGGTGCCTTGGGGTGGAACACCTCTCCTCAGGCTGTACCATTTGTGCAGCGTTCAACCCCAGGGCACTGAAAGAGCAGAGGTCGAAGCTGGTCCTGGCAGGACTTTTGCCCCCGGACTCGGCTTTGGCCCCAGCTCCTCCCGTGGCACTACCATAGCCTGTGGTGATAGCCACTCCTGCCCCCCTTCCTTCGGCCGGGACGCAAACTCCAGCTAAAGCGCCAGAGGACAGGGAGGCCAGGAGGGAGAAACGGAGGAAGAAGCACCACAAGCGGCGGGCCAAGGCCTCCGCTTCGGCCTCGCAGGATAAGCGGGCTTCTCCCGCCACAGTTTCTAGGTCTCCTCCTCCTTGGCTCCGATCTCCTTGTTTCTCCCCATGTCATCGAGGCGGCATTCTAGGCCTGCCTCGGTGGCCTCATCGAGATCGACTTACAGTATGTAAGATGCAGACTTGGACCAGATGATATGAAGGTTCATCCAGGCCCAGCTGCAGATGGGAGTGCTCTTGCCTCCCCCCCTTCGGGGGGGAGCTCGACACCCTTTTTTGCTCCAAATGCTCCTTCTCCGACCCGCTACCCGGGTTCGGAGCGTTTGGAGCCGGGCAGCGTCGGAGCCGGGGGTGGGTCGGCGCCGACAGTACTTGGTACTTCGGATCCGACCCTGCCCTCGAGTCTATCGGATCTGACCTCTTGGAGCTGTGGGCCAAGCTTCAGATCCGAGGGATTCAGTGTGCCTTCGGCTCCATCCAGGTCGGAGCACACTGGTCCTTCGGATCCGACAGTCTCTGCGCCGGCTCCAATCCCTTCATCGGATCCGAGTGGGAGTCGGCTCTCGGAGCCCAGGAAGAGCGGTTCCCCCTCGGCCTTCGATGTAGTGGAGAGGGCTCCTGTCGAGAGCATCCGGACCCCCGGCCCTTGTCTCGGCTCCACCCTGCACTCCCTCTCTGCTGGGCCAGGCTTCCATCACCCGGCCACAGGGACAGCCTGCTTCGATGTCCCAGGTTGTTCCATTGGAACAGGATGTTGCTGGCGAGACCTCCTCGGACAGACCCCCGAGGAAGTGCCTCACAAGCACAAGTGCAGGAGGAGGCACGTGGACTCCCCTGAGTCCTTAATCGAGGACACGGACTTGGATGAAGGGGAAGGCTCCCCAAGATCACCCCCTGAGGATGTCTCCTTTGGAGACATCATGGAAATGCTTAGGATCAGAGGTGGGTGGTCTGTCCCCAAGGCTTCCTCCGACGAGTCCATGTTTCTGGAGGCATTCGAAGCAGGCCCGTCTACTTCTTGGGTGTCCCCTCCGGCCGACCCCCTGGTGGACCTTATTACCACCAGGGCGTGGAAGGACCCAGACACCGTGGAGCCAGTCCCTAAATGCCCGGACAGGATACTGAGCCCCCCCGCAGACCGGTCCCACTGGAGCAAGGGTCCCCCCGTAGATGCCATGTTGACGGCGGCAGCCACGAAGAGGGAACTAGCTCAGGAGAGCCCCTCAGTCCATCCACCGAGCAAGGAGTCTCACTCAATGGATCGCTTAGGGAAGTGAGTTTTTAGTTCAGCGACCTTTTCGGTAAGGTCCCTGAACTATATGGCACACGTCATTAGGATGCAGTGGGATCTTATCAAAGAATACGCTGCCTTCCCCCAAGTCCATGTCGGTGGAGGACAAACAGTTGTTCTCCACCCGAATGGCCACTCTGAGATCCATTTCGAATACCTCTATGCGGCTATTGTCCCATGCCACCGAGGGAGCCACTAGAGCTAGCGGAGCGGGCCTAGTCATGAGACGTCAGGCCTGGCTCCGGCATTGTGACTTTGCAGAGCCCTTTAAAGCGTCCTTTGCGAACGCCCCTTTCGATGGTTCTGCCCTGTTTGGCAAAACGGTTCATGAGACGCTAGTCCAGAACGAGAAGGACGGGAAGACGTCTGCCGTTGGAGTCCACTGCTCCCCAGCGGTCCTTTTTGAAGAACCAAAAGGGTCAGAAGAAGATGTGGTTCCGGAAATCGCAACATTCCCAACCCGCTCCGGACAACCAGTCCTTCTGTGGCAGAGGAGGACAGGGAGGACGCCGCCCCAGGGGCAGAGGGGCTCTGAGGAACTTTGGGTCCAGAGAATCCTTCTCTGACCAGACCACGCAGCAGCCCTGAAGGGTTGCCCGGCTGCTCCACTCTGGAGGCAGTCGGGGGGCGTTTCTCGGAGCACCTAGCGGCATGGGAGTCCATCACGTCAGACCGCTGGGTGCTTCGAATTATATCCAGAGGGTACAAAATTCCAATGCTTCATGTCCCCAAAATCAGGAACCTCCCCGATATACCACCCGATCAGAGGGAGGCTGCACCCGCAGAAATCCAGCAGCTGCTAGGAAAAAGAGCCATCCAGCCCATCCCCCAAGACCAGCTCGGATTAGGGTTCTACTCCAGGTTCTTTCTGGTGCCAAAAAAGACGGGGGACTTGAGACCAATTCTAGACCTTTCCCATTTGAACCTGTCGGTAACCAAGGAAAAATTCCGAATGGTCACTCTTCAATCTATTCTCTCCCTCCTACGGGAGAACAATTGGATGTGCTCTATAGACCTCAAGGATGTGTACTACCACATTCTAATGGACAGACGATCCAGGAGGTTTCTCCGCTTCCGGCTGGGATCCAGGCACTACCAGTTCAGGGTCCTTCCCTTTGGCCTCACCACAGCACCCAGGGTGTTCACCAAGGTATTAGCAGTGATGGCGGCCCACCTGAGACTCCAGGGAATGCAGGTCTTCCCGTACCTAGACGACTGGCTCCTGACCGCCCCAACAAGGCATCTACTTTGCTCAGCCAGAGATTACTTTCTCCGCCTGGCCCCTCAATTAGGCATCACGATCAATGCGGACAAATCTTTCTTTGCTCCGACACAAGTCATAGAATTTATAGGAGCCAGAATAGACACCAGAGATCTATGAGCCTTCCTGACATTGGAACGACTACGGAATTTGCAACTTCAGGTGCGGGCCATCCTCCAGTCAGAAGCCCCACCGGCGGAATTGGTCCTGAGGGTGCTGGGCTCCATGGCGGCAACGATAATGCTCCTTCCATGCGCCCGCCTGAACATGAGGGTACTGCAGTGGACCCTTCTAGTGCAATGGTCCTTTCAGTCTTTTCCTCTCCATCACCCCATCGCTATCAGCAAGGCTTGCAGGAGGACCCTATTATGGTGGCTTCATGCTCCGGACCTCAATACGGGCCGACCCTTCTGCACTCCTCCCCCTCTCGCCACGGTGACCACGGACGCCTCCCGCCTCAGGTGGGGGGGGGCATTATTCAGGCAGGACAGTCCAAGGCACGTGAAATGATACAGAGACCTCCCTGCATATCAATGTTCTGGAGATGAGAGCGGTGCTGTACGCTTTGCAAGCACTTCAGAATCTCCTCCCCGTAGGAACTATTGCAATTCAGTCGGACAACATGTCTGTTGTCTGGTACATCAACAAACGGGGGAACCAGGTCTTACCCTCTTTGCCGCAAAGCCATGAGAGTGTGGGAATGGACGATTTCCACCAACCGCTTTCTGATTGCAACGCACATTCTGGGGCGGGCCAACATCCTAGTGTACAAACTCAGCTGCACCATTCTTTCCCCTTACGAATGGTCTCTCAACCCACTAGTAGCGAAGCAGATATTCGCAATATGGGGGCAACCCTGCTGCGATGTCTTTGCCTCTCCCTCAAACACCAAGTGCGACAATTTCTTTGCTCTGATTCCCCCTCCAGAGGAAACTCCAAGAGACGCTCTGGTGCATGTTTAGCCGCCCGGTCTACTTTATGCCTATCCTTCTCTACCCCTGATGCTGCAGCTCTTACAGAAAGCCTCGCGGTTGGGGAGCAGGATGATCCTCATTGCCCCATTCTGGCCTCGGCAAACTTGGTTCCCTTACCTGTGGTCTCACCTAGTGAATCCCCCCTGGATTCTGGATCCCAGTCCGGATCTAATCTCCCATCCGTTGGGCTTGTCGACCTCAAATCTGGACAGTCTGAAGCTGACAGCTTGATTGCTCCAGTTCCACTCGTAGTTAGGACTCCCGGTATCTCTTCACCAGTCAAAGCCATCCTCGTGGCAGCACATAAACCTTCCACCAGGAAAGTGTACCGCAGTAAATGGAAACGTTTTTCCGTCTGGGCGGAGCATCATAATCTAGATCCCTTTACGGCCCCTCTTCCATCCATACTAGACTTCCTAACCGGACTTTTTCAGGAAGGCGCTAGTTGCTCAACCGTCAAAGTACAATTGGCGGCCATCTCCCATTACCATGTGGGACATGACACAGGGCCCTTGATGTCGGCCAAATTGTGTAAAACCTTTCTCAAGGGTACTTTTCTGCTCAGACCTCCTATCAAAGAAGCCGTACCCCCTTGGGATCTTTCACTAGTTCTTCAAGCCCTAACTGCTCCCCCATTTGAACCTGCCGCTTCAGTGGATCTCAAATACTTGTCCTGGAAAACAGCATTCCTTGTAGCCATTACTTCGCGAAAAGAGTTTCGGAACTTCAAGCCCTTTCTGTGAAGCCTCCTTACTTGATTTTTCATCCGGACAGAGTGTACCTCAGGACCAATCCCTCCTTCCTTCCCAGAATAGCATCAGAAACCAATATAAATCAATCCATAAATCTACCGGTCTTCTTTCCTAAATGTCAGAATAAAGGAGAGTACAAGCTGCACTCATTAGATGTTCATAGGCAGCTACGTTTTTATACTCATAGGACGGCTGGTCACAGGCAATCCGACCAGCTGTTCATTTCCTTTGCCAAATTCAATTTGGGGAAAGCAGTCTCAAAAATCACCTTGTCACGCTGGATTTCCCAATGTATCCTTTTAGCATACCAAGCTTCTGGGAGACCCGCACCTGGAGGAGTTTGCGCACATTCCACTCGTTCCATCTCTACTTCTGCTGCCTTCAAATCTAGAGTTCCGTTGGATGATATTTGTTCGGCAGCCACTTGAGCCTCATCTCATACCTTTATTAACCACTACAAACTGGACGTAATTTCTAGAGGGAGAGCATCCTTTGGCTCGGCGGTGCTCCGCAATATCCTTCCATGATGGCCACCCAAGATTCAGGTAGCTGGGGACTCTGTCCCACAGGTTGCTGACAATTGAAGTCCCTACTTCAGATTAAGAAGTTATGTACTCACCATAACGTTCCATCTGAGTAGGTGGCTTCATTTGTCTGCAACCATCCCCCCCTCCTTCCCCCTGGCCTTCAGAATGCATCTATGTAGGTTGTTGGAATACCCTTTTTGGGTATCTGTAGAAGGGCAAACTTGATCTGAGGTCATGGAGGGTTGGCAGGGGATTATGGGTGAGGGGAGGAGCTAGGAACTCGGATCCATTAGCTATGAAACAAGTTGCCGGCTCGTATCCGATATCGGATCCAAGACCCACAGGTTGCAGACAAATGAAGCCCCACCTACTCAGATGGAACGTTATGGTGAGTACATAACTTCTCATTTATCAGCTGTTTACCTCCATTAGGTCATGTGTTAATTGTCCAACATGCATTCCATCGAAAGGACAACAGCAAAAAAACACAAAGCCGACTCACAGAGGTTCGAATGGCTATAATGCAAATGCACTATGCCATTCAAACACATGAAACAATTTGTCCTCGGAAGTGTTCTGTAATTCACTCTGTCAAGTTGCGCAAATGCATGATCGCACATACCATTCTCAAACAAATGGAGGTAAACCATACTAACAGTAGTTTTAAATAAAAAGTCAAGTTTATAATTTTTCATCTTATAACATATTATAGTGACTGCATAATATACATGACAACCTGCACATGTTCTGCATTTTATCTTGGAAAAACTTCCATGAAATTTAAAACCCACATTTCCAAACATAAAATTAAAAAAAAAATATACGAATGCACTTTACAAACATGTTAAACCATCCTAGGGATCACTTCACTTTTATTGGTCTTGATATTATTAAGTTTAGTAATACTTTTTCATGGATGGCTTGACATTGGGAATGATAAAAAAAATAGGTAGATAATTAGCTTAGGAGCACTTATTTCTCCAGGTCTTAGTGAGTATTAAGACTTTTTTATTTATATATGTGTTGTTGCTGACTTGTAATGAATGTGGTTCTTTATGTATTTATCACATGACTTGTTTCTCCTATAAAAGAAGATTTTATAGTGAGGTTAATAGATTCATACTGAGGTAGATGCAGTAACGCATCAAAACCGGTTTACTTGATGTTCATCGTGTTACCCTGCTGCAGTCATCACACTTGGGTTATCCTGTCGTCAGGCGGTCCCGCAGTCAGCCGGAATTCCAAAGTCTTGGTCCGGCGTCGGTTGCTGTCGCTTCTTCCCTGACGTCAGTGCGCCAGGGGTATATATAATGCATCCGACGCCATTTTCTTCAGTCTTTCTTGCCGCACAGTGCCCGAAGCAGAAGCAGTTCGCAAGTGCCGGTCGGCCGACTCCTGTGATTTTCGAAGTCGAATTTCAGATCCGAAGTCTTCAATAAAGCTAAGTACCCCGTTGGGGAAACTTTTCTTGCCTCAGACTGATGTCAGAAAAAGTTAATAATTGTGTTTCTTGTGGGAAGCAAATACCTCATAAATATTTTCACTCTTACTGCATACCTTGCCTAGGCCCAGACCACGACGTCACTGGTTGTCGCTTTTGTGCTAGGTTTAATAAACGTACTATAAAAAGACGCTTTGATTTTGCACGACACTGTTTCGGTAGAAAATTTAACTACACAATGCCGTCGGAGCAACCGACTACCGGCGTGCACAAAAAACGCAAGGATAAGGACAGGCAGCCTAGGCCCAAGCCTGACTCCGAGGCCTCGGCTGGACCGGTCTCCGGTTCACCGGTCTTCAGTGAGGCTCCAACGCAGCCCCTGACTACCACAGATTTGGAACCCGAGACCGCTTCTGAGCTTTTGGCGGAGAGCGCTAGGCTGATGCAGCCATTTTGTTCAGCCCCTACCGACGACTTTGCAGAAAGAGATGTCGTGTTGCAGAAACACCTTCGGTTTCTGAAGGCATCTTCAGACCGAAGACACTCACCATAAAAACGTATCCTAAGCTTAAGACTCCTATTAAACCTAAAAAGACTGCACTGCAGTCTCCAGTTCAAGGCCCCATGCCTAAGAAACAGATGCTTAAAATGGCTGAAGATTTGATCTCTTTAATCAGGGGTTCCCAACCCCCTCCTGACAAAAGGCCTAGACAAGAGGAAGATTATGCCTCCTCTGATCAAGTGTCTATTTCCTCAGGCTCCTCTGAGGACCAAGATTACTCCTTCTCCCCTTATGAAGATTCTGATGCTGAGGATTCCATTCCCTCAGCTTCTCCTCCTGAAGACTACTCTTTTGGGGAAAATTTACACACTATGAGGGAACATTTTCACTGGGAAGGTCAGGACTACTCTGACTCAAAGAAAAGGCTCAGAGAGATGTCCTTCAAGGATGCATCTGCAGTCCTAACAAATGGGTTGTCCTGCCTCAGGCAGCCCTTCGATCGGCCGGATTCCAATGTCTGGGTCTGGCCTCGGCTGATGTCGCACTTCACCCGACGTCACAGCTGCTTGGGTATAAAGGCTTCAGCCGACGCCATTTTCCTCAGTCTTTCTTGCCGCGCGGTGCCCGAAGCAGAAGCTGTTTGCAAGTGCCGGTCGGTCAGATCCAGAGATTTCAGCTTACCGAAGACTTCTAAAAAGCTAAGTACCCCGTTAGGAACTCTTTCTTGCCTCAGCCGATGTCAGACAAAGTAAATAATTGTTTAACTTGTGGGAAACAAATACCTCATAAGGATTTCCACTCTTACTGCCTTCCTTGCTTAGGCCCAGACCATGACGTATCAGCTTGTTTAGCCTGTGCCTCCTTCAACCGACGGACTCTTAGACGTCGGTCGGAGTTCGCTGAAGAGTTTTTTGGCTCCACTTTTGCATATAAAATGCCGTCGGAGACTCCGACTACACATTTAGCTAAAAAACGCAAAGAAAAGGACCGACACTCGCGGCCCGCGGTTTCGGCTGAAACCACGGTCAGGCCTACCGTGAGTGTCTCGGTTTCGGCTGAAACCGAGACCTCGGTTCTCCCTTCGACCGAAAGCATGCCTCTGATAACCGAGGCCACACAGGCCATAGCTGAGTCGGCTACAGAAATTCCTTCTGAAGTAGCAGGCACTCAAGAGTTGTCTGACACTATTCCATTGGACATCTCTACTCCTGCACGTGGGGCAGCTAGACCCCCTGCTTCTATGTCTATCAAGGCTTTCTCCAGGGCTAAAGCAGCCAAACTTTCTAAGGCCTTACCTGCAAAAGCCCCCCCTCACAGGCCTACCTCCAGTTCACAGATCCTCAGCCTTGCTGAGGACCTTATTTCTTTGATACGAATGGAGAACATAAATAGGAACTTGAATGGTTGCAAAATTAATGGGGTCAAATACAATGCCACTGAATTTTATGACTGCAACTCAACAGGGGTTGTGTATATCATAGGATGTGGCTGTGAGAGACAAAATTGGTACATAGGACAAACCACTAGAAGGGTTAAATTAAGGATTTTGGAACACCTAGGAGACATAAGGCATAAGAGGCTAGAGAGCCCAGTGGGAAAACATTTTTTCGATAAACATGGGGGGGTCCAAGATGGTTTTGTTTTCAGTGTTTTAGGTAGACCCAATGTATATGGTAATGAGGCTCTTTTTCGTGAGAAATTACTTTTGATGGAGTCAAGGTTCATTCTTAATTTAAAACTATGTTTCCTAATGGAATGAATATGGAGGTGTAATGTATTTTTTCCATGTAATCTTTCCACACATTTCCCAATATTTTCCAATATTTAGGAAAAGGGATTGTTCACAAGGGTCATATCAAATGAATAACATGTATATATTTTCTATAATAATATTCATATTTATGTATACATTATTTAAAAAAAGTATTTATGAATTGAATGTTATTTATTCTCTAGTTAGTATGTTGCATAGTATTGTTCAAAGAAAGGAAAAAAATGCCAAATTTGTTTCATTAAAGTAATAGGTAAAAAGTGAATTGTTTAATTGGGGGATGGTGCATCAATTATTTAATTAAAAATTTGTATAAAAATGGGTGGAGTGTTATGTAAAATGTATTCCAGGAGAAGGCGAAGGCCGAGGTACCAGAATTAAAAAATTTCAAACTTGCAGCAGTTGGTGTTCTCCATTCGTATTTTGTATGCTTGATTGGTGAAGGAGTGGAGGAATAGTGTTTCTTTTGGACCTTATTTCTTTGATCAGGGGATCCCATCCTCACCCAGACAGGGCCTCACAACCCCCTCCTGATAAGAGGCCTAGGACTGATCCCCCTGAACCTCTGTCCTCTGACTATTCGTCAGATGGTTCAGATGATTCAGACCATCAGGAAGGCCCGTACTCACCTTATGAGGACTCTGATGCAGAGGATTCCATCCCTTCTGCCTCTCCTCCAGAAGAATTTTCTTTTGGGGAAACCCTACACTCCATGAGGGAACACTTCCAATGGCAGGGTCAGGATTTTTCAGATTCAAGGAAAAGGCTAAGGACTTTTTTACACTTACCACAGCATAGGCCTTTAGCCATTCCACCTGTACTTTCAGTTGTTGATGATGCATATAATGATGCCAGTACTACCCCTGATTCTCTTCCCCCGGCCCCTGCAAAGCCTGACAGATACTACAGGGTCCCGGATACTCACTACCACTTGTATAAGGCTCATGCTGCAGACCCAGAAACCATCTCTCAGGGCCCTAAGGGTGTTGCAGCTGCCTCTGCCAAAAACCCACTCCCATCTGAAAGGGAATCTAGAGCATTAGAGATGGGGTAAAAAGGTTTATACATCTGCTACTCTTTCTGCGAGGGCTTTAAACTGTCAATTTCACATGATTCAGTATCAGGAATTTTTGCTAGATCAACTGAATAAAAAACTGGCCTCTCCTGAACCTTTAGACCGTAAGTCCCTTCAGGATTTGGTACACAATTCTCAGCAGGTCAGTAATCATTTTTTAAAATGTGGCTATGATGCACTGGAGGCTTCATTTAGATCAGCTATGACTGGAGCAGTAATTCGAAGACATGCCTGGTTAAAAGAACAATCATTACCAGACCATGTTAAGTCTAAACTCCTGGATGCCCCTATGGAGAAGCGAAGTTTGTTTGGCTCCCCTGCACAGGAGGTTCTAAAGAAAGTGGAAGAAAAGGCAAAATCTGTCCAAACAGTCAAGGATTTTTTGCAGGTCCAACCTCCAAGGTTTAGCAGAAATTGGCCTTCAAAGAATTGGTCCTTTCCAGACAGCTCCAGAGCACAGAGAGGCAGAAATAGACGCCCAAGAGGCAGAGGTCAATCTAGGGGTGCCTATAGGGGTTGTCAGTGGCACCCTTCCAGCCAAGGAAGTGCCACCACAGCTGCGACTGCAACCACTTCTACAGGACAGACACAATGACTTGGCTCTGATTCCGCCTACCAGGGAACAACTGGAAGCACCCTTGGTGAAAGCTAGCCTTATTCTCAAGAAATTGGCATTGTATTACAGGAGACAAATGGACTTTACAAACAATAGACAAGGGCTACAGGTTTCACTTCCACACTCTACCAAAAAAGAGAGGAATGCCAAACCTTCCACCAAACCAGAAATCAGAGGCTCTAAAGCAAATCATCAGTTTACTAAAGATGAGAGCAATAGAAAAAGTACCATCTATGGAACAAGGCCAAGGATTTTACTCCAGACTATTCCTTGTACCAAGAAAAGAAAATCAATGGAGGCCTATTCTAGACTTGTCCGCACTGAACACATACCTCATTGTTCCAAAATTCAAAATGCTGACACTACAGCAACTTCTTCCCATGTTGGGCAAGGAGTCTTGGCTGGTGACTCTAGATCTCAAGGAGGCATACCTGCATGTCCCTATACGACCAGATTGCAGAAGACACCTCAGATTTCTTGCAGGATCAGAGCATTATCAATTCTCAGCATTGCCCTTTGGCTTATCTACTGCGCCCAGAGTATTCACGAAATGCCTGGCATCAGTAATTGCTCACTGCAGGCTTCAGAGAATTCAAATCTACCCATACCTGGATGACTGCCTAATACAAGCGGACAACAAGACAAAATTAATACAGGATTTGGCCTATGTCATTCAGCTGCTACAAGCCTTGGGATACACAGTCAACATACAAAAGTCAAGACTAGTGCCATCTCAAAGGATAACATTTTTGGGGGCAGAACTGGACACAATAACTCAGATGGCTTTTCTCACAGAGGAAAAGCAAAAGCAACTACCAGTCTATTTCATGGCATTAACAAGACTAACTCAGCTTACTGCAAGGAAAGTCCTGCAGGCCCTGGGTTACATGGCATCCTGCATAATATTGATCCCACATGCCAGGCTGCATATGAGAAAGTTACAATGGTACCTAAGGAATGTATGGTCTCAGCACAGACACAGTCTAGAAGCCCAGATACCAATCATTCCATGTCTGAAAAAATAATTCCTGTGGTGGGCTCAGGCCTGTCAGATGAACAGAGGATTGCCTTTCCACAAACCACATCCAAGGCAGACCATTACCATGGACACCTCAGACCTAGGCTGGGGGGCACACATGGAAGACAAGTGCATTCAAGGCCTATGGTCACAAGATCAGCTGCATCTACACATAAACCTAAAGGAGATGCTGGCAGTGAAGCATGCAATAGAGGCATTCAGACCATTCCTGCAGCCAGGACACCTGTTGATAAGGACGGACAATACCACAGTCATGTGGTACATCAACAAACAGGGAGGCACACATTCATACCCTCTGTGCCGGACGGCAATGGACCTGTGGAACTTGGCCCTGAATCTCAACATCCAACTGCAGGCCAAATTTGTACCAGGAAAAGAAAATTCACTAGCAGACAGCTTAAGCAGGACTACCACGGATGCTCACGAATGGATGCTGCATCCAGATATCTTCAAAACCTTAACAGAGAAATGGGGAATGCCAGAGATAGACCTGTTTGCCTCCCCACACAATCACCAATTGAAGAAATTCTGCTCAAGAGTATACCACCCACTTGCCTGGAGGGTGGACTCCCTTTCTTTCAGCTGGAAGGACATAACAGTGTATGCCTTCCCACCTCTTCCTTTGATGTACAAAGTCCTTCTGAAGATCAGAGAGGAACAGCCAAAGGTAATTCTGATAGCTTCAGACTGGCCAAGGCAACATTGGTACCCGCTACTAAGAAGCATGTCTCGGACGCATTCTTGGCATCTACCTCTATGCCCTCTACTTCTAACGCAGAACAACTACAAGACCCTGCATCCAAACTTAAAATCACTGCAGCTAACTGCTTGGAAAATTGCATAAAACAAAACCAGCTTGAATTATCTCAGAGGGTCAAGGACATTATCCTGGAGGCTCGCAGACCCTCCACAAGGAAAACATATTCAGCCAAATGGAAAAGATTCCTCAATTGGAGTGCAGAAAAGGGAGAAAATGCCACACTAGCAAACCTGGCACACATCCTGGAATACTTAGCAGAACTGTTCCATAATGGCCTGTCCTACTCTTCCATTAAGATACATGCATCAGCAATTTCAGCAGAGTACAACATGGATCCCCCTGTCTTCTCTCATCCTCTCCTCAGACAATTTTTGAGAGGGATCAAAAATGTAAAGCCTCCAAGGAAACCACCTTTACCTGCATGGGATCTCAATTTTGTGCTAGAAAAATTAACACTTCCCCCTTTTGAACCAGCAGCAACAGCAGACTTACAGTTCTTATCTTGGAAAACTGTTTTCCTGCTAGCAATCACTTCAGCAAGAAGGGTATCTGAATTACAGGCATTAATGGCAGTGCAGCCTTTCCTTATCTTCCATCAGGATAGAGCATCTCTGAGAACCAATCCTACTATTATGCCAAAGGTGGTATCCAGGGTATCTTTGAACCAAGCTATACATTTACCTACATTCTTCCCCAACCCACAGAACAGGGGGGAAAAACTACTACACACCTTGGATGTACACAGGCAGCTGCGCTACTATCTGGACAGAACCAACGCCAGCAGAAAAACTGACCAGCTTCTGGTAGCATATGCAACAGGAGTGCAAGGAAAAGCTATTTCAAAACAGACAATCTCAAAATGGATAGGAAATTGTATTCGATTCTGCTACTCATTTCATGGAAAGACAACTCCTGCTAATATCAGACCTCACTCCACAAGAGCTACAGCCACCACTACAGCTTTCCTACGAGGAGTGGCTACCAAAGACATTTTAGAAGCTGCTACTTGGAGCTCCGTGCATACATTTGTCAAGCATTATAATCTTCCTTTATACTCCAGATCCCAAGCAGGTTTTGCAACTGCTGTTTTACAAGGGATCTTAACTACACCATCTTTATCTTAGTGCCTCCTCCCCCAATTTGGCTATGGTATTCTACCCATTTGTTAGGACTGCAGATGCATCCTTGAAGGACATAGTACAGTTTTGTACCTACCATAAATGTAGATGTCCGATAGGTATGCATCTGCAGTCAGGATTACCCACCCTCCTTCCCCTCTGTGGTATTCCTAGGGTACTTACCCCTCATTTAGCTAGCTGGGGGAATCTATTATGGTGTATTTGTTTGTATGTATATATGTATATATTTTCTGCTCTCTACTGTTTGGAATTATCTGCATTTATCCAAATTTAGCCTTCCTAGAGGGCACCTGGCATCTGGGGCAAGAAACACTGAGGAAAATGGCGTGGCTGATGCCTTTATACCCAAGCAGCTGTGACGTCGGGTGAAGTGCGACATCAGCCGAGGCCAGACCCAGACTTTGGAATCCGGCCGACCGAAGGGCTGCCTGAGGCAGGACAACCCATTTGTTAGGACTGCAGATGCATACCTATCGGACATCTACATTTATGGTAGGTACAAAACTGTACTTTTCTTTTACTCCCCCAGCACAGACCACTTGCCATCCCCCCAGTTTTAGACATTGTGGATGATGTTTACTTAGAATCTAGTTTGAACCCAGATTCTCTGCCTCCTGCTCCAGCCAAATCAGACAGATACTATAGAGTGCTTGATTCACACAAATTCCTTCATAAAAGTCCTGTTGCTGATCCAGAGACTATCTCCCAGGGTCCCATAGGGGCTAAGGCTTCTATGGCAAAAAATCCTGTACCCCCTGAAAGGGACTCCAGAGCACTAGACAGGTGGGGGAAAAAGGTTTACACCTCAGCCCCTCTAGCTATGAGAGCACTAAATTGCCACTTTCACATGCTAAAATATCAGCAATTTCTCATGTCTCAACTAAAACAAAAAATGAGCACACTCCCTCAACAATCTGAATTGAAAGAAATGCAGGATCTGTTGCATGCAGCTGAACAGGTGGGCAAACATACTTTACAATGTGGTTTTGATTCTTTGGAGGCTTCCTGCAGAGCAGCTGTCACTGGGTCTGTTATACGTAGACATGCTTGGTTAAAGGAACAGACTCTGCCTGATCATGTTAAAGCAAAGCTTCTAGATGCTCCCTTACAGCAGGATGTTCTATTTGGAGTTAAGGCAGAAGAAGTCTTAAAGAAAATGGAGGATAAGGCAAAATCTATGCAGACAGTCAAAGATTTTCTACAGGTACAGCCCCCTCGCTTCAGCAGAAATCGGGCAACTAAAAATTGGTCCTTTCCAGCTACCGACAGACCACAGAGGGGTAAATACAGATGTCCAAGAGGCAGAGGACAACCACAAGCCCAATACAAACCTCGACAATGGGGCACTGCAACACAGAAAGGAGGAGAAGACAGGCCCCAATCCACCAGAAGGCAAACTCATTGACTTGCACCTCATCTGGCCAAATAACAGTCTCTTGGCAGCTCCCTTGGGAGGAAAACTCGCACTTTTTTCAGACAACTGGCACATTGTCACAAAGGACAAATGGGTCCTAGACATAATTTCACGAGGATACAGATTCCATTTCCACACCTTGCCAATGAAAAGAGGAATGCCAAACCTGCCACAAAATCAATGGGCAGAGGCACAAAAACAAATTACAGCTCTCATGGATATGAGAGCCATTCAACTGGTACCTACACGAGAGCAAGGCCAAGGATTTTACTCAAGACTCTTTCTAGTCCCTAGAAAGGACAATGCCTGGAGGCCAATTCTGGACCTTTCAGTTCTAAACACCTTCTTACAAGTACCCAAATTCAAGATGCTAACACTACAGCAGCTTCTTCCCATGTTGGGCAAGAAAGCATGGCTAGTAACGTTGGACCTCAAGGAGGCATACCTGCATGTCCCTATCAGACAAAGTTGCAGAAGATACCTCCATTTCATTGCAGGCTCAACCCATTACCAATTCTCTGCACTGCCCTTTGGCTTATCTACTGCGCCCAGGGTCTTCACAAAATGCCTGGCACCAGTAATTGCTTACTGCAGACAAAGAGGAATTCAGATATACCCATACCTGGACGATTGCCTCATTCAAGCAGAAAGCAAGGACATCCTCTTACAACATCTGGCTTTTATAAAACATCTTCTAAGTTGCCTGGGGTACACAGTAAACGAAAAGAAATCAAAACTAGTACCCTTACAAAATATGACATTCCTGGGTGCCAGCTTGAATACAATGGCCCAGAAGGCTTATCTGACGCCAGACAAACACCTACAACTGACTCAATATTTCAAAACAATGGCAACAAAGACCCTACTCCCTGCAAGAAAAATTCTGCAGGCCTTGGGCTTTATGGCATCTTGCATACTACTAATATCATTTGCAAAGCTGCATATGAGGAAATTACAGTGGTACCTAAAAAGTGTATGGTCTCAACACAGCCACAGCTTGGACACAATGATATCTCTCATTCTGTGCCTACAACAGGAAGTTTCTATGGTGGTCACAGGCATGTCACCTCAACAAGGGTCAGCCTTTCACCTTGCCCCCAGCCAGGCAAACTGTGACAACAGATGCATCGGACTATGCCTGGGGGGCACACATGGCAGGACAGTGCGTTCAAGGCATATGGACTGCAGATCAAAGAAATCTGCACATCAATCAAAAAGAGATGCTAGCTGTACAGAATGCTCTGACAGCCTTCAAGAACCTATTACATCCAGGACAACTTACAATAAGGACGGACAACACCACAGTAATGTGGTACATAAACAAACAAGGAGGTACACACTCCTACCCCCTATGCAGACACGCAATGACCTTGTGGAACACAGCACTGGCTTACCAAGTTCAGTTACAAGCTCAATTCCTGCCAGGAAAAAAGAACACATTGGCAGTCGACCTCAGCAGAAACTTCATGGATCCCCATGAGTGGAAGCTGAATCCACAAGTATTTGCAATGATAACTCAAAAATGGGGCCTTCCAGACATAGACCTGTTTGCCAGCCCCCAAAACTATCAGCTAACAACATTTTGTACAAGGACACTTCACCATCAAGCTTGGAAAGTGGACGCACTCTCATTCAGTTGGAAAAACCTGACAGTATATGCCTTCCCTCCATTGCCTCTCCTCACAAAGGTGCTACTGAAAATCAGAAAGGAGAGACCACGACTGATACTCACATAGCCCCAGACTGGCCACGCCAGCACTGGTACCCACTGTTAAGGAATATGGCCCAAGGCCCACCTTGGATTTTGCCACAAATTGCTCATTTGCTCACACAGCAAAACAATCAGATTCTACACAGCCAGCTCAAAACCTTAAATCTGGCTGCATGGCAAATCAACTAAGCATCCAGCCAGCTCCTCTTTCACAAGCAGTTATGGAGGTTCTTCTGGAAGCTAGGAGGCCCAGCACCAGGAAGGCCTACTCGGACAAATGGAAAAGATTTTGCGCCTGGAACCAAGCTAAAGGCCAAAAAACACACTTCACCCTCACATGCCTCAGATTCTACAGTATTTAACTGAGATGTTGCACAAAGGACTTTCTTTTTCTTCCATTAAAATCCATGCATCAGCTATTTCAGCCCACTACAACATGGATCCACCCTTATTTTCACATCCACTTTAAAGGCAGTTCCTCAGAGGGGCAAAAAACATTAGACCCCCCAGGAGAGCACCTACACCAACATGGGACCTCAATTTTGTTCTGGAAAAACTTACACTACCTCCCTTTGAACCAGCTTTCTCTGCAGATCTACAGTTTCTGTCATGGAAGACTGCCCTGCTGCTAGCAATAACTTCAGCTAGAAGAGTCTCAGAGCTGCAGGCACTAATGGCAGTGGAACCTTTCCTCATTTTCCATCAAGACAGAGTTTCTCTACGTACTAATCCTTCCTTCATGCCTAAGGTGGTTTCCAGTGTGGCTTTAAATCAAACCATCCACTTACCCACCTTTTTCCCAAATCCACAGAACAAAGGAGAAAGACTCCAGCATTCCTTGGACATTCACAGGCAACTTCGTTACTACTTGGATAAAACTAAGGTTTTCAGGAAATCTGACCAGCTCTTTGTATCCTATGCTACAGCTTCACAAGGGAAGGCTATATCAAAACAAACCATTTCCAAATGGATAGGACATTGCATTCATTTTTGCTATACCCATCATGGAAAACCAGTTCCTGCTACCATTAGGCCCCACTCTACCAGGGCAACAGCTACATCTACAGCCTTCCTCAGGGGGGTTCCAACCAAGGAGATTTTGGAAGCTGCAACTTGGAGCTCAGTACACACCTTTACCAAACACTACCACTTACCACTTTACTCTAAGACTAGAGCTGGCTTCGCCACTGCAGTTCTGCAGGGCCTTCTAGCTTCCTCTAACCCTCTATGAATCCTCCACCTATCCTTAGCTTTGGGATTCTACCCAAGTGTGATGACTGCAGCAGGGTAACACGATGAACATAGTACAGTTTTGTACCTACCATAAATGTAGATGTTTGAATGTACACCTTGCTGCAGTCCAGGTTACCTCCCCTCCATTCCCTCTAATCTAACTGACTACATCTCTACAAAACCTTCCTGATGTATTTGCTTATAGCTAGAGGGATTATGTGTGTGTGCTAAAAACTTCATAAATTGATACTAATTGCTGACCATCTTTTTGGGGGCACCTGACATCTGGGGCAAGAAAAACTGAAGAAAATGGCGTCGGATGCATTATATATACACCTGGCACACTGACGTCAGGGAAGAAGCAACAGCAACCGACGCCGGGCCAAGACTTTGGAATTCCGGCTGACTGTGGGACCGCCTGATGACAGGATAACCCAAGTGTGATGACTGCAGCAGGGTGTACACTCGAACATCTACATTTATGGTAGGTACAAAACTGTACTTTTCCACTGGTATATCATGGAAACAAAATAAATTGAATGAGCAAACTTATGTCATGTGGCGCAATTTATTTATTTATTTATTTTGATGTGCTGATGTCATTTTTAGAAGTTTCTGTTGGTTCCTGCATCTTGCTTATTGGAAATTTTCTTTACGTTACGTGAGGATTGTGTTTTGTATATCTTTTGCTGGATTCCCAGCTTTGGGTCACTTCATCAGCACACAAAAGTGCTTACAAAATAATTTTGATAGTTTCCTTGCAGTTGGGCTGGAGCTGTAACCTGGAAACACTTGAGAGTTGGTGGGGGGAATCTGAGTGGTAAGTCTGTGCTTCAAAACTGGGATTTGCTAAAACAGTTCTTTGTTTGCTTCCATTTGTAGTGGGAAGTGCCATAACCTCATTGTGCTGGTTCCGATGTTTGCACGACTGTCATCTACTCCTGCTCATGAATCACTACCTCATACTGTGACGCTAATTTCCATTCCTGCTACCACTAACGGTAAAAGAGGCTTCTCTGTTGGCACTGAAAGCAATGAGACCAGTACCGCAGTTCGTGTGCAGATAAAGGAGTGAGTGCTTTCTGCCTTTTACCTACTTAGCTGTTGTACCATATATGTTATTGCTAGTTGTCAAGCCTTTTTTTAAATCTGATGTGTTGTTTGTATGTGAATTGCATTTATATGGTCAGCAACAGGAATGCCAGCAATGTCTAGTTTGCTAGCAGATCTCCCAAATAATAAAAAAATGAATCCAGAACCATGTTATACAGGGAACAAACCCATGCACATCATCTTTACTTATGCATATTACCTGACATCACACACCTTCGGGGAAGAGGACATGTACCTTTCAGTTTCAAAAGCAGAACACACTGTGATTTTTGCATCTTTGTCTTAATTATCGTCCAGATGAATGTTGATGTCCCCATGTAAACAAAACTGTTTCTCTTTCATACAAGGAGTAATTATGTTTTTTGTCTCTTCCTTGGGACATTAACTAGCAAATCTTAAGAACAGTTTGTTTGTTAGGAGTTTGTTGAGATAGTATAATATGGTTATCTTGCATGGGATTCAGAAATAACTGATCAACTATAATCTCCCCAGTCAAATTTTCCTAAAGTTGTTAGGCCCTACCATATTTTGTATTAGTTTTCTTTTAATGTGAAATTACAACTGATGCAGCTAAAGTTTTCATCTTTGCAGGTGTTTCTCTTTTCTTCATCACTGTACAGCTATGGAATTAATATATGTAAGTACATGTAGTTGTGGAGAATGAAATATCTACATGATCTACATGAGTGCAGGGAAATTGTCCCCCGGGGGGGGGGGGGGGGGTCAGAGTTACTTGTGTCATTCTAAGGGGATCCAGTATCTGTCTGCCTGAGATGACATGATCGACAGACCACGATGCTTTGCCAGAGATGGCCTGCACCTGTCGCCCTTGGGATTCCGGATACTAGCTAAGGCTCTTGCCACCCCTATAGCACCTTTTTTAGGCAAGGTTCAAATGACAAACAGGTACAAGCAAGCAAAAGCTGAGGGTAATGCTACTCAGTGCTAGAAGTCTAAACCTCAAAATGCATTCACTCAAGGCACTTCTTAAAATGGAGAACATCGACATCCGTGCAGTGACAGAGACTTGGTTCAAGGCTCCAGAGAGCACCTCTGCATTACCAGGCTATAATTCATACCACACCTTTCGGCTAACTAACCTGGGCCGAAACACTAAAGGCAGAGGCGTGTCCCTATTCATTAAGGATATCCACACCTCCAGGCTAGTTGCTCAGCATAATGCATCCGAGATTATCCAAGTACAAGTAACTCTGGGCAAGACCGCAGTCCAAATTGTAACTTGCTACAGATCCCCCACCATGCCCCAGGATTCCCACTCCTCATTTCTTGATACACTGGAAAATATTAGGGTACAACCCAACACTAATAATGGGCGATTTCATCTACCTCACCATTAACTGGGAAAACTACTTGTGTACCAACACTTTTGCTCAATATTTTCTGGAATTCATAAACTTCAATGCCTTGGATCAGCATATCCACACCCCCACCAGGGGCAGCAATATCCTAGACCTGGTCGTTACCAACATGGACGACCAGTGTTCCATACCAGAAGTCAATTCTTCGTTGGTCCGATCCGACCACAAGCTATTCACCCCAGACTTCCACATCCTGCCCCCACCCCCCATTAGGGAAACCACTGTAAAAAAATTTATCCAAAGCCAACTTCACACTTCTTAAGACAGAAGTGGCCAACTTCACGACACCCATGCAGATGGACAGTAGAGGTACGACTGCTGAATCCTACACAAATGCACTTTATAAGCACTTACATGAGTGCATGGATTGTGCTATCCATAACAGAACCAGGATGCTATCCTCCAAAAAAAGAAAGCCTATCTGGTGGTCCACTGCCATAAACTCTACAACAGAAGAAAGAAACTGTTGCAAAAATGAGTAAAATACCATGATTGGAAGAACTCCCTGGTCAGCCTCAGTAAGAAGCTGAGATCCCTCATAAAATCCTCCAAAGCTAGTTACGAAAACAAAATCACCACCGATTGTAAAGACGACCACAAAGCATTCTATAGCTATGTTAAGAATCTCAATAGCAACACTCGGATCTGCTCTGAGTTACAGTGCAATGGCACTGAATATACAGAACCAACTGATATTGCCAACATCCTGGCAGATAGCTTCAGTGCTAACTTTACCCCCTCTCACCCCCTAAAGGGCCCATTTCTATACCGGAAGAATGCAAAGTTCCTGTAATCATGGCTGCACAGGTAAAAAACACACTCTCCAAAGCCAAGAACACAGCATCCATGGGACCTGACAACATCCCAAGCTGTGTTCTATGTGAACTACAGAATGAACTGGCACCCGACCTAAGCACCATGTTCAATCATAGCCTCACCTCAGGCTTTGTGCCCACTGAATGGTGCACAGCGACGGTTATCCCAATCCACAAAGGGGGAGCCACCACGGACCCTGGGAACTACCGCCCTAGTAGCCTAATGAGCCAGGTCTGCAAGGCCATGGAACGTATCATCCTGGAACTTATAAACAAAGACATTGGTAATCTTCGAACTCTGGACCCCATGCAGTTCGGGTTTGTAAAAGGTAGATCATGTCTCCTAAACCTGATAGACTTCTTTGAAGCAGTCACCAAAGCTGTAGACAAGGGTAATGAGGTTCACACAGCCTGTCTAGATCTCACCAAGGCTTTTGACACCATCCCCCACTCTGGAATTATAGATAAACTCAACTAGGTATAAATCCCTATGTCATAAGATGGGTTGCCAACTGGCTCACTGACAGAACCCACATTGTGAAAGTAGCAGACTCCAAATCCAACTTCAGATCAGTGACAAGTGGAGTACCACAGGGTTCAGTCCTGGGTCCTCTCCTGTTCGATATCTACAAATCCCTACATCTAACTGAAATTCCTCCCCCCTTAAAACAAACTACCCTCTCACCCTTTATACTTCAAAATCCCATTGTAACATTACATCCTCATCAGCCTACATTCAACCTCAGTTTCGTAGAACAATCCATTTCAAATATTTCCAAATCAGAAGAACTGTCCTTATTCTAGATAAACTACTGAAACTGTCTCGTATACCACAACAGTACCTACTACTACATGACGACATTCATCCTAACCCAGGCCCAAATTCTCATATTCCTTATTCCCAATCCCCCCATCCAGACACCTCCTGCACCCCCTCTCCTAGCAAAATCTCTCTCCATATAGCCCACTTAAACATCCGTAGTTTAAATAATAAAATTAGCCACCTACATGCCCTGTTAGACTTGCACTCCTTTGATATCCTATGCCTAACTGAAACCTGGCTCAAACCAACTACCAAGAACAATGATATTATCCCCCCAGGCTATAACATAATTAGACCGCCCTAACATAAAAGGAGGTAGGATTGCAATATTATATAAATCTGAGCTGCAACTCTCTGCCCTAGATATTACTCATCCTTTACATAGCAATGCCGAAATCCTAATGGCCAAGCTTCTAATTAATGCTAATAAATCCATTTGTATTATCTGCTCCTACATCCCTCAGGTAATAACATTAATGCCATTGAAAACATCCTATGTTGGCTCTTCTCAAATTTCCCCCAAGAAACCATACTCCTTGGCACAACATTGACTGGAAAGGTTGTCTGCCAATAATCCTAATACCCTCATTAACCTTCATGGCTTTTATCAAACCATCACCCACCCTACAAGAACTCACAAACCTAGCAATAAACAAACCACTTTAGATTGGATACTAGTTAACAGTAACCCCCAATTTTATAAAACAGGCATACTTCCCGATGATATCAGTGACCACTCTCTTACCTTTATAACAAAACTAAAAACCTCAATACCCAATCAAGTAAACTTCAGAACCATCTGAAATACAAAAAATCTAAACCCAGTTAACTTTCAAGCTGATCTTAAAGCTTGCAATTGGACCCTCCTTAAAACACTTATCTCTAGAGGAAGCTGTCTCATACTTTAACAATAATTTTTTACAAATACTAGACCACCATGCCCCTTCTTGATTGATCAGAATTAAGAACAAACCAGCTCCCTGGCTCACAAAAGAGACTAGGCCAAAAATGCGACTTAGAAATAAAATCTGGATTAAATGGAGACATACAAAAAGGCAAACTGATCACTTAAACTTTAGTCAACTGAGAAATGCCACTAAGAAAGCCATATTCCTTGACAAAAAAACTATTACCTACAATTCCAACAAACCCAATATCAAAACCTACAAAAAGTCTGGTCAGGAATAAATAAATTACTTCATCCTGGCCACTCTAAAACACACCCCCCCTCGAATTTGACTCAACATTCTTCTACCAAAATTGCTGACACTTTCAACAATTTTTTCTCTGAAACTGTCCAATCTCTAGCCAATTCTTTACCAGTAGTGTCCACATCTAACTCACCCGTGTCGACTAGTTCATTACCCCTATTTGAACTACAGCCCATTCCCACATCTCACATACACAACCTACTGCTGAAACTCAACCGTTGTACCCCATCAGCTGATCTCCTTCCAGCTGAATATTTGAAATTAGCAGCTGGAGTACTTGCCTTCCCCATCTCTATTTTAATTAACACAACCATTACAGAATGTTCCATCCCTAACATCTGGAAAGTTTCACATATTATCCCTCTCCACAAGGGAGGTAACTCAAGTGAACTTTCAAACTTCCGCCCAATAGCCCTACTCTCACCGATAGCAAAAAATTATGGAGAAATGTATTCATTGCCAACTTCTTACTCATCTCCTCCAAAATTACCTTCTAGTAGACTTGCCAACACGGTTTTAGACCACATCATACCACCACCACAGCTCTCCTATCCTTTACAGACTGTATAAATAAAAATCAAAATAACAGTCTGCTATCCTCTGCCATGTTTATTGACCTCTCCAAAGCATTTGACATGGTGAATCACGAACTATTGATATATACACTTAAATCTCTCTCATTCGATACACTAACAGTCAAATGGTTTCAATCTTACTTAGAAAACAGGCAGCAAGCAGTCCTCTGGGAAAATGCACTGTCCTCTCTGCTCCCTATTACTCTCGGAGTCCCACAAGGATCAATTTTGGGACCGCTCCTCTTTACTATATTCATTAACAATCTGTCAGCCTCCCTTCCTCACACCACCTGTATGCAATATGCTGATGATTCAACCTTAATCTGTGCCACCTCCTAACCCTCCCAACTTCAGGCCACAACCCCAAAAATATTTACCTTAGTAGACAACTGGTTCCATCAACGCTGTCTCCTCCTTAACCCTAAAAAAACGAAATTACTGTTGTTCACAAGAAATCCCCCACCATAAACTTCACAGTCATCTCGAAAAATGGTACATTAATAGCTCCTGACACAACCACCAAACTTTTAGGGGTAACAATTGATCACAATCTTAATTTCGACACTCATGTCAATCTAACTATCAAATCGGTTAATAGAAAACTGGGCTCCCTGTACAAAATTAAATCCTTTCTTACGCCTTCAGCCAGGACTACTATTGCCCAAACTCAACTAATTTCTACCCTCCTCTATACTTCACCAATCTATACAAACCTCTCAAAAAGCAATATAAATAAGTTGGCAACATCTTATAACAACATAGCCAGATTTGCCACTGATGCCCCATTTCGTACCCACCACTGCAAAAATCTCAAACTTCTCGGATGGTTAGAACTGCATAGTCAGTTTCTTTTTCAGCAACTTGTAATCATTCACAAGAGCCTGCATCATCCCTCAAATACTCCCATACTCAGAAACTTTATTAGCCCCTATCTAAATCTTTTAACCGTACGATCTGCTAACAGAGCACTTGTCTCTACCCTAAAATCCAATAACAAATCTGGGGACTGCCTGTTTACTAACTCGATTGGTATCCCGTGGAACAAACTTCCAAGAGAACTAACATCCCTGACATCCACTCCTCTTTTCAAACAACTTAAAACCTTCCTAAAATCGCAATGGCTATGTCCATGCTCAAATCCTGACTGACACTGTCTCCCTTTTGCTTCTCATTTTTAAGTCTATTGGTACTGGATTCCTTTTGCTTTGATTATTTCCCTTTTTTAACTATTCCTAAAGAATTTTTGTTTAGCTATGTAATAACTCTGTGTTATGTTATTCTCTGTGACTGTACTTGTAAAAAATATGTATATTAATTTTGTTTAAAGTTTAAGTTGAGTCTTAATAGTCAAAAATCCTTTTTAACTATGTTTTCAAAATTTCATTACTGTATTTGGAGCTTTTCTCCCCGGGCCTCCGCTGAAAATGGACATATATCCAGTTGGACTTTCCCGGTCAACAAATGTAAAATAAAAAATAAATCTACTTTTCTGAAGTACAGGCTAACACAGAAGGTCTTGGGCTAATGAAGTTTGCAGATGACTGCAAACTAGGATCCATAATCGAAACTCCTAATGATGTGGGCATCCTACAAAAGGGCCTCGCTGAGACAGATGCGTGGTGTCAAAGCCATGACCTCAAGCTCAATGCCAAAAAGTGCATTGGCATCCCCTTTGGTAAAAACTGTGTACCCATGAGCACACAGGTGGTAGTCTACTTAACAACAAAATTGTGATGAGAGACCTTGGGACACAGTGGACATTAGTATCTCCTTTGATAATCACATCGCCACAGTAGTCAGGAAATCCTTCTGTGTGGCACACCATCACAAAAGGTTTCTCATCCAGGAAAAAAGAGGTCATTGTTCCCCTCTACTCGTCACTCATTAGACCCATTATAGAATACAATGCCCTTTTGGCATGTACCTCACAAGACATCTACAACAACTGCAAAGGCCGCAGAAATACCTCACATAGAGGATTACTGGCCTCAAACAGATGCCCTACGCAGACCATCTAAAAAAAACCTCCAGCTTTACTCCATCGCATATCGTCTACTCGGAGGCTATCTCTGCCTAACATACAAAGCTATGTCAAACCGAGAGCTGTTGGACATGCTCCACTTAAAGAAATCCCAATCCCTCCGAACTACATGCTCTAGGGACCTAAACCTTGTCACCACAATAAACAGAACATGCTGGAGGTATAGATTCCTGTCCCAGAGACTTCCCATACTCTGGAACAAACTACCTATCTATGTCAAACAAAGCTCCTCATTAGCACTCCAAGAAAAATCTTGATGACTGGATAGGGAATAGGAAATTCACCCCGGGGATCACCTCTGTGGCTCTGCTCAACAGGGGCACAGGAAAGTAATTTTCTTGGGTGGCAAAAGCCAGGGTACCTTTTTGGCTAGGCTTTTATAGGCCCTAGGGCCAATAGGCCTAGTACCTACCTATGAAGATGTGAAAATCCTGCTGTGTCATTCTCAGTCTTTTTGGGTCAATGAATTTACACTCAGCAGGTTGGAGCTTGACTTGTCTTAGTTTATCTGAGTAATACAATGTGACCAAAACTTCCACGGACATTAACAGCACCATCTTGCTAGCTAGGAGGTTTGAAACACATATTCTCATTCCTTTCTTTGGCTTAGAACTTCCTTAATCTGTTAATTGTTGAATCACTTCTGAAATGATACCTGCCTAAAATGGAATTTGAATGTGTTTTAATATCATGTGGTGCTTATTTTTAGACAGTGTGAGATTGTGTTTAAACTGCACTGTGTGCAAAATCATCTTAATTATAAAACTAGAGTACAAAACTTTGCTGTGCACATTTAAATCTTCCATTATAGTTCCAGATGCTTTCTTGTAATAGGTACTCACTGTGGTAGCTGTAACCATACATGGTGGTGTCATTTGTCACAGTCTACATGCACACTGATATTAATGGGGGGGCTATGACATCATTAGGGATTATGTTCCTTTATCAGTCATGTTTTGATGTCACTGGTGGTTAGGTGTGTGTGCATTGATTTTGTACATGCAGTCTATTTCTACACCACTTGTATAGATGCAAGGTGATGCTAGAGGTGGTTATGTGTATGCATGTGTATGTCAAAGGCGGTTCCATGCATGCATGCACAGTTACATCAGCAGTGGTTTTCTACAAGCGCAATGAAGTTTTTGTACATGTACTGTGAAGTCGGGCAGTGGGGTATGTAAATGCACTGTGACTTCACTAGAAAGTGACAAGAGTTGTGCTGTGATGCAGATTGACTTGAAGCTTTTGAGTAACTACAGATTCATAACATGAGGAAGTCCGCCTCTGGCTGACTTGAACAGCTGGCCAATATACAAAAGCCTAGGTGTTTGTGTACTGGCTGGACATTTGAGTCAGCCATTGGTGGACTCCCTCATGTTATGAATACTGTAACATATACAAGAGAAGGATATCTATGGTTATGGTAAGATTTTATACAATTATTCTTTATGGTGTGAATAAAAAAAGTTTGTTTCCAGCTCCAGCAATGTAAAGGTGTTATGTAATCACAAAACCATGCACTTACACTGCTTTCTGACTTTATTAGATTATTTTTTAAAAACATGTTTTTTAAATCATCACATTTAAGTTACAACATGAGTTAACATGAATGGGTTCCGGTTCTGATCCTTGGAACTCGCTTGGCCATTATAGAGCTTGCACCAGCCAAAAAACTCTGAAGCTAAGACTGTACCACAATGCCTCTCTCTTCATTACCTCAGATCTCTTTTGCCGCTCTTGTCAGCAAGATGCATCAGCCATTGCTCTGAGCCAAGTCTTTAAAATTCTTTTTTCTAAGCAATATATACAGATATATTTTCTATTGTATCTTTTTGTAACTGTTGCTGCTTGTTTACCCTTATTATTAAGCCCCCTCCCACCTTTCTTACCTCTAGGGGTATTTCTCAGTACCATCGTTGGTACCTCTTTTCTGTCCTTCTTCCTTGTACTGTTTCGGTATTCTCATCTGTCATTGTTGGTAGACTTTTTCCATCTATCCTTAGTGTGTGTGCGCACTTGTGTGTGTGTGTGTGTGTGTGTGTGTGTGTGTGTGTGTGTGTGTGTGTGTGTGTGTGTGTGTGTGTGCGTGCGCGTGTGTGTTGTTAGCATTTGTTTCTCTTCAGAGCGGAATTCAAAATGGTGGAAAAACAAAAAGCCACTTCTGGATTCAGACAGTGCCATGACTGTGGAAGAAAGATGCCCAATTCATATGGGCATCTTTCCTGTGTTTATTGTCTAGGAGCTCCATACCTAGACCTTAATTGTGATATCTGCCAGGCCTTTAGTCACCGGGACTTGATCAAGCATCAAAATAAGTTCATTTGAAAGGGCTTATTTAAAACCTCTTTCAGTGAAGCTTTGTCCAAGGCTGACTCTCCTCCTAAAGCTGACACTTTTAAAAGGAAGAGCTACTCGGTACCTGTGTCTCCCATGGCAATGGTCACCCAAAAACATAAGATATTCTTCGTGTTTCACTGTTGCAGTCATTACATTTGGGTAATCCTGCTGGCAGGTTGCCCTCAGCTGGCCTGAATTCCAAAGTCCTGGGTCCTGCGTCAGCTGCTGTCGCCCATTCCCTGACGTCAGGTCATCAGGGGTATAAAAGAAGCAGCCAACGCCATTTTCTTCAGTCTTTCTTGCTGCACAGTGCCTGAAGCAGAAGCAGTTCGCAAGTGCCAGTCGGCCAACTCCTGAGATTTTCGTGTTTGAGTTTCAGATCCGAAGTCTTCAATAAAGCTAAGTACCCCATTGAGGAAACTTTTTTCTTGCTCCAGACCGATGTCAGAAAAAGTTAATAATTGTATTTCTTGTGGAAAGCAAATATCTCATAAGGATTTTCATTCTTACTGTATTCCTTGCCTAAGCCCTGATCACAGCGTTACTGGTTGTCAGTTTTGTGCTAGATTTAAGCAACGCACTATTAAGTGTCTGTATGATTTTGCTTTAAACTTTTTTGGACGCCAGTTTAATTACCCGGAAATGTCGTCAGATGGCCATCCGACTACCGGAGTTTACAAAAAACGCAAAGAAGAGAATAAAGAAAAACAACCAAGGCCCAAAACCGATGACAAAGCTTCTCCTAAGCCAGTCACCGGTTCGCCGGATCTCAGTGAGGCGCTTTCGCAGCTCCTGATGCCCACTACTTTAGAGTCACAGGCTGCTACCGACTCCCACGTGGAGTCGGCCATGCCGCTGGATACTCAAGGTATTGGAGCCTCGGACTCTAATACCTCAGATTGGTCCGGAGCCACTGAGCAGGCACTGGCTTCTGAGGGTGTATTCAGACCTAAACATCTTTACATTAAAATGACTTCAGCTTCAAAGGAAAAGACTAAAGCACCTTCTAAAGCAAGGAGACAAACTCAAGTGCCATGTGGACAGGCCTCTATGCCCAAAAAACAGAGGCTGAAAATGGCCGAAGACTTGATTAGCTTGATCAGGGATTCCCATCCCCCTCCTGATAAGAGGCGTAGGCAAGACACTGACTATGAATCTTCAGATCAGGTTTCTATTTCTTCTGATTCCTCTTCTGATCAGGAATATTCTCTTCCCCCCTATGAGGATTCGGATGCTGAAGAATCTATACCTTCAGCATCTCCTCCTGAGGACTATTCTTTTGGGGAAACCTTACATACCATGAGGGAGCATTTCCACTGGGAGAGGCAAGATTTTTCAGAATCTAAAAAGAGGCTCAGGGATTTTCTTTTGCTACCTCAGCACAGGCCTGTAGCCATTCCACCTGTGTTAGACATTGTAGATGATGTATTTTCGGAGTCTAGTCTGACCCCTGACTCCTTACCCCCAGCTCCTGTTAAGACTGACAGATATTTCAGGGTTCCTGACTCACACAGATTTCTTTTTAGAAACCCTGCTGCTGACCCAGAAACTATTTCACAGGGTCCAAAGGGAGTTAAGGCTTCCACTGCAAAAAACCCAACCCCCTCTGACAGAGATTCAAGGACACTGGATAGATGGGGAAAAAAGGTTTACACATCTGCAACTTTGGCTATAAGGGCCTTAAACTGTCAATTTCATATACTTAAGTATCAGCAACATGTCATGGGATTGCTTAAACAGAAAATGTTGTTAAATTCTGAATGCGCAGAAAACAAGGAAATGCAGGATTTATTGTATGCAGCAGAACAAGTTGGAAAACATACTTTGCAATGTGGTTTTGATTCTTTGGAGGCTTCCTGCAGGGATGCAGTTACGGGTTCTGTAATTAGGAGGCATGCTTGGTTAAAGGAACAAAACCTGCCTGGTCATGTTAAAGTAACATTACTAGATGCACCTTTACAGCATGATACTTTGTTTGGTGTTAAGTCAGAAGAGGTGTTAAAGAAAATGGAGGACAAAGCTAAATCTATGCAAACTGTCAAAGATTTTTTACAAGTACAGCCACCTAGGTTTAGTAGACACTGGCCTGCAAAAAATTGGTCTTTTCCTGTGTCAGACAGACCTCAAAGGGGCAGATCCAGATGCCCTAGGGGCAGATCTCAGGCGCAAGGTTCTTATAGGCCCAAGCAATGGGGGGCTTCTACCTCCAAAGCTGGAGAAGATAGATCACAAACATACAGAAAACAGTCCCAATGACTTCCTCCTGCCAGCACCAAGCACTTATCTTCTGGCAGCACCCTTAGGGGGAAAATTAGCACTTTTTGCTCAAAATTGCCACATCATAACCCAGGACAAGTGGGTTCTAAACATAGTGTCACAAGGCTACAAGTTCGATTTCCATACTCTGCCAAAGGCAAATGCCTGGCCAGATCTGCCAAAAAATCAATGGGCAGAGGTACAAAAACAAGTCTCATCCCTCATGGACATGGGGGCCATTCAGCAAGTACCAGAGCAAGAGCAGGGACAAGAACACAGCTTTGACTTACCAACTACATCTGCATGCACAATTCCTGCCAGGGAAGGAAAATACTCTGGCAGACAAACTAAGCAGAAACCTCATGGATCCCCACGAGTGGAAGCTGGATCCACAAGTCTTCAGCATGATAACAAGGAAATTGGGATGCCCGAACATAGATCTATTTGCATCCCCTCTCAATTACCAACTAAAAAGATTCTGCACAAGGACTTATCACAGACAAGCATGGAAAGTGGACGCCCTATCCTTCAGCTGGAAAAACGTATCAGTATATGCCTTTCCTCCACTGCCTCTCCTCCCCAAGGTGCTCCTAAAGGTCAGACAGGAGAAGCCAAAGATGATACTGATTGCCCCAGACTGGCCACGCCAGTACTGGTATCCAATACTAAGGAACGTATCTCTATACCCAGTTTGGACCTTACCTCAAATACCTTGACTACTGTCCCAGCAAAACAATCAGATCATGCACAGCCAAATCAGGACATTAAACTTGGCAGCACGGTGGGTAATGTAGTCATACAAAAAACACCACTCAGCAAAGCTGTGATGGATGTCATTCTGGAAGCCAGAAGGCCTAGTACTAGAAAATTTTATGCTGGAAAATGGAAGAGATTCTGTGCCTGGAACCAGGCACAAGGAACTGATGCAGCGGTACCAAATATTCCTCAGATTTTGCAATACTTAACTGAGATGCTGGACAAAGGCCTATCTTTTTCATCAATTAAAATTCATGCCTCTGCCATTTCGGCTCATTACAATACAGAGCCACCACTTTTTTCTCACCCTTTATTAAGACAGTACCTCAAGAGGAGCCAAAAATTTAAGGCCCCCAAGCAGACTACCAATACCTGCATGGGACCTCAACTATGTCTTGGAAAAGCTCACACTGCCTTCTTTTGAACCAGCTGCTACTGCTGATATGAAATTTTTATCTTGGAAAACAGCTCTGTTCTTAGCAATTACTTCTGCAAGACGAGTTTCAGAGCTACAGGCGCTCATGGCTGTGGAACCTTTCATCATTTTTCATCCAGACAGGGTCTCCCTGAGGACAAACCCAACATTTATGCCAAAAGTAGTGTCCAGTGTGGCTCTTAACCAAGCCATCCATCTGCCAACCATTTACCCAAATCCACAGAACAAAGGGGAGAGAATTCTGCATTCTTTGGACATATACAGGCAGCTTAGATTCTACTTGGACAGAACCAAAGCTTTCAGGAAGACAGAGCAATTACTAGTGGCATATGCTGCAGGATCGCAAGGAAAGCCAATCTCAAAGCAGACTATTTCTAAGTGGTTAGGCCACTGCATTCATTTCTGCTACTTACACCATGGCAAACCAGTGCCTAAGGGCATCTTTGGTTTCCGCATCAGTGCCAATTTCTCCTACGGTGCCTCAGCAGGCTTTAGCCACCCCCTCGGTGCCGAAACCAGAACGCATTCTCCCCCTTTCTGGACTGACCACAGTCTCCTTTTTCCATTCGATCTTCTAGGAGTCTCTCTGAGGTGAATGTCATGAGATTGGTGAGTCAACTGTTGGCGACCAGAGGTATTCCTGCCCCTTCCCAGACCCCTTTCTCAACCAGAGTTGGAGTTTCTTCTCCAGTGACTCCTGCATTATCTCCTTCTTTGACTTCTACTGGAGTTTCGGAGCCCAGCACTTCAATTCCCTCAGTACCCGCTGTTCCAGTCCTTTTAGGGATCCCTACCTTGGCACTGGATGTTGCCCTGACTTCCTCAGTTCCAGTAGATTCTCGGGGCCATGACTACACTGCAGGTTTCTGAGGGACTCTGATTGGCTCCTGATTTTTATAAGGGGCCGACCTTGGCTCTCGGGACTTTGTCGGTTGCGGGTCCTTCCCTGTCTCCTGCTTCGGAGGGTGGACTCTGAGTGGGGTGTGACCTCGGTTCCAGGTTCACACTCCTCTTTTTGGGGGGAGGGGTCCTGCCTATCAGATTATAGAGAGGACTTTAGCCTCTGCAGGTTATCAGCTGGTCCCTCCTGCATTGGAGTGTCATATTACCATATCTTCTGGTCCAGAGTTGACACCAATTTCCATGACAGGACAGGGAGCACCGAACCTTCAAGTTACCCCTGCACAGGGCCCGTCTTCTTCTTAGTGTTCCTCAGAGATTCCCACTGAGGAGCCTCCCCGTAAAAAGATGTGTAAGAAGAAGCACCTAGATTCTCCAGAAGAATCTGTCACTGAGGACATGGAGTTCAATGAAGGGGAAGGTTCCCCCTGGTCACCCCCTGAAAATGTCTCCTTTGGTGACATACTAGAGATACTAAAGCAGAGGGGTAACTGGAAGCCCCAAGACCTGAACTCTGAGGAATCCGTGTACTTGCAAGTGTTCAGTGCTTGACCATCTACTTCCTGGGTGACCTCACCTGGTGATGATCTTAAGCTGATCACACAGCGGGCTTGGAAGGCTCTTGACTCCATAGAGCCTATTCCCCGGAGGCCAGACAAAATTATGTCCCTGCCAAGATACCACCACTATGGGGCCAAGGGATTAGCAGTAGATGCCATGGTGGTGGCGGCTGCCACCAAGAAGGAACTTGCTGATGAAAGTCCAACTGTACATCCACCTAACAGGGAGTCTAGGACGATGGACAGATACGGAAAGCAGGTCTACGCTTCCTAGACCTTCGCACTTAGGTCCTTGAACTTTATGCCGCACTTTACTAGACTCCAGAGAGATCTGATTAGGGAGTTATTAGAAGTTCTCGCTGGAGCTGTTTCTAACAAGGTGCAGGATAAGATCACCTTTCAGGTAGCCACCCTGGAGTCTGTATCAAACTTGTCCATGCAGCTTATTGCACACACAGCCAAAGGCATGACCAGATAAGCGGGTTCTGGAGTTGCCATAAGGCAACATGCCCGGATGCACTTGTGTGAATTTGCGAAGCCCTTCAGGTTTTCCTTTGACAGTGCTCCTTTTGATGGATCATCTTTGTTAGGTCCTAAGGTGAAGGACACACTAGTCAGGTGTGAAAAGGATGGGAAGACCCTGTCTGCTGTGGACATTTGTTTTTATACTCCTCAGATATCTTATTCTAGGAATCAGAGGAGTGGAAAGATGTGGTTCAAAAAGTTCCAGGGACCTTTTCAGGATGCACCTGGTAACAGCTCCCCTCGGGGCAGAGGGGGGAGCTCAGATGGAAGATGCCAGCCGCAAGGCAGAGATGGCCCTTGAAACCAGGGTACCAGAGGCTCCTTTCCTGGACATCCCTACCAGTGCTCCTGAAAGTAGGTCCGATTGCTTACCTCTGGAAGCAGTTGGGGGAAGACTCTAACTGCACTCAACAGCCTGGTGACAAATAACCTCCAATTCTTGGGTGCAGAGAGTCATTACAGGAGGCTACCACATTCCCTTTGCGCTTTTCCCAAGATCATTGAGAAGAACCCCCGATGTTCCACCCAATCAGAGGGATCAGGCAACCATAGAAGTTCAAAAGCTGCTAGAAAAAAGAGTGATCCAGGTTTTACTCTAGGTTCTTTGTAGTGCCAAAGAAGACAGGAGACTGGAGGCCAATATTGGACCTCAGCCTTCTGAATGAATTTGTTCAGCAGATGAATTTCAAGATGGTCACAGTTCAGTCTGTTCTTCCTTTTCTAGGGGAACATGATTGGATGTGCTGTATAGACCTTCAAGGTGCATATTATCACATAAAGATGGACAAATGCTCAAGAAGGTATCTCAGCTTCCTGCTAGGGGACAGTCATTATCAGTTCAGAGCACTGCTCTTTGGCCTCACTACAGCTGCCAGAGTGTTCACCAAATGCATGGCAGCAGTCACGGCTCAAGTGAGACTTAACATATTCTGTGTGTCTCCTTATCTAGATGACTGGCTCCTCACCGCCCCTACCAGGCATCTACTGCTTTAAGAGATGGACTTCATCATACACTTGTTCAGTGCTCTGGGTATAACAGTCAACAAAGAAAAGTCACAGCTGTTTCCCACACAAGATCTACAATTAATTGGAGCCCACCTCAGCACGATTTAGTGTATAGCTTCTCTACCCCTTCACAGACTCCAAAAGATAAGGTCTCAAGTTCAGCTCATCTTAGTAAAGAACAAAGTGTCCACTCTACTTGTCCTTCAAGCCCGAGGATCTATGTTGGAGGCCATCATCCTAGTTCCCTTGGCACGATTTCACATGAGGATACTTGAATAGCTTCTTGTGTCTCAATGGTCCATTGTGTCTCATCCGATTAATAACAATCCGCTGCAAAAAGGATCTATGCCGGTGGATGCAGTCAGAAGAAATTCTAATGGGCCATCCCTTTGTTCCCCCTCAACCAAAGGCCATAGTGAATAAACAAAAAAAAGTGGAAAAAGTGCCTAAATTCATACCACTTTATTGAACACACACTGTGAGAACACCAACAGAACAAACGCTTTAACTGAATCACCGCGTTTTCATCAATGCAACTTCTTCAGATGAGCATTCCAACATCTACCACTCTTTTTATATAATCCCCAATTAATCAATTAGCAAAAATGTTCACATTTAAAACCACAGTGCAATATTATTGAGTACATGAAATAAAATGCAGTGGATGAAAACACCATTTGTCAAGAATGAATGAGATGAAATGTTATGGTGAGTACATAAGAAATGAAGACAAATCTCGATAGAAGTTTCCATTGTTACTGTCTTACAGTATACATTTTTTTATTTATATATTTTTAATCATTTTAATTACCCCATTAGCATCTTCTGTTCTATATTCAAATAAAAACTCAGCTGAAACTGCTTTTTCCCTTAGCACTCCCAAGATCCCTTTCTCTTGCCCTATAGGCTGTTGCAAATCTCTGAGAGGGAAGGCAATCGCTAACCTAACATCCAAACTCCTGCTTTAGCCTCATCCCACTCTGTTGCCCGTCCAGTGCCTCTTACCTGTTTTCTGTACCCCTACTTGCAGATATCCCGTTGGTAAAATTTCCTTTCTCCATTTGTGGACTGGCTTACTACTTAGAATACTTTCTGCTACTTAAGATATTACTGTTCTCTTTAAGGACTTGCATCCAAAGTTTTGGTTTCTCTTTATCACTTGAACCCCTCCACCCACCCCCATTTCACCATTTCCATTTTCCACTTTGATGTATAGCTGTTTGCTTACGTTATGTATACGAGCTTTAACTAAATGACTTTAGAGTACACTTTCAAACTGGGTAACCTGAAACCCCCTTGTTATCCCACTTTACTTTTATGCTCTTTCCTTCCCAAATAAATTCCTTCAACTCTATTATTTGTCATTCATGCCTTTTCATGTGCATGAGAGGCTTTAATATCTTTCTCACCTGCAGTTTTACTATAACTCTGGAGATTTTCTGTTTTCGAGCCTTGCTCCACTCCGTTCGCCCTCCACTTCACTCCGGGCTCATTTCGCTGCCCCACTCTACCCCCATTCCCACCATCCCCCAATGTCATTAGATTTATCCCTGTCCTCAACCTTGCCCTCTCTCTCCATCATCCAGTCAACTTCTTCCACCATCAGCAAACTGAAAGAACCACCCTATCAACCACATCCACATAACTCCTCAATCATTATGGCCCCTCCTATCCACATATATTACCACTTATTTAGTATCATTCCCTTCATGATCCATATTTTAACTCTAATCCTACTAATACAAACCCCATCCATACATGCAGCGATATACCCCCCACCAACCACTTTCAGCACACAAACTCTTCCCATAAAACTAAACAAACTTAGTTACTCAAACATCTCTCCCTCTGTACTAGCAGTTAATACCATTACTTCAGCCCGATTAAAACTACTGCCGCCTTCCCCCAAATTTAAATTATGTCTAGTACTACACTGCAAACCCACCCCACATAAACAAGAATCTCACACCAAATTTTATCTATTCCACACATTGATACAATGTGGAGATATCCAGCCAAATCCAGGCCCAATTAACACTCATACATCCACTGCTAACCAAGCTGACCAAGCATTTCACCACACCCATACATCCACCACTAGGCTAAGTCATCACATATCTCAACACGCAGTTCACCTAGTAACAATAAATACTTGCAGCATTTGCAATAAAACTATTGAATTCCATGCCTGGCTAACTACCCACACCCCAAATATTATTGCAGTAACAGAAACATGGCTAAAACTGCACATTGCTGACACTGAAATTCTCCATCCAGGATGTAATATAATTCGTTCTGACAGATTTCATAAAAAGGGTGGTGATGTAGCATTAATCTATCAAAACTCACTACAAAACCCATCCCCACTTTCAGTAACCTTGAGCTCCAACTTGCATCCTTTCACATAAATAGGAGCAAACAAATATGCATAGTTGTAATTTATATTCCCCCACGCCGTAATATCCACATACTCGAAGACTTTTTATCTTGGATAAATCAGAATATACTGCATAAAACTATAATTCTGGGAGACACCAATATTAATTGGTTAAACTTAGACACCCCTTCCCCAGAAAACAGCATAAACCTTCACAGTTTTACCCAACTCATCACTACTATTTACAGTCTAGTAACAGACTCTAAATCAACCCTAGACTGGATACTTGTAACCCATCCTCAAAACTACTCAAACTCAGGCACCCTACCATATACATGAAGTGACCACATTCCAGCATATACCTATAGGACTTACCCTCAAACAGTCAGAACGTACTCATATAGAACCTCCAGGAACTTTTCCCACTTTGACCAAAATAAGTTTACAAGCATCCTAAACTCCCAAAACTGGAACCCATTAAAAATACTCCCCTTAGATGAAGCCGTTTACTATTTCAACAAACTCTTTTTAAATACTCTCAGTAGCCTAGCTCCAGTGCATACTAAACAAACCAAAACTAACCATGCCCCCTGGTTAACAAAAGTAACCAAACTATCTTTCTTAGAAACAAAGCATGGAAAGTATGGCTGAGATACAGAACAAAACAAAACGAACTCCATTACAAACAACTCCATAACAAATCAACAAAGCTAGTGATACAAGCTAAAAAAGATTATTTTTCTGCTAAACTATCTACCTCGTATAACAATCTCAAAAAATTTGGAAGTCTGTCTCCTCTGTACTTAACCCAGGCACCATCCAAAACCCATCCCCTGCACCAGAAAAAAACCCACAAGAAATTTCCCAAGATTTTAATACCCACTTCATCTCTACCATTCAAAAGCTACTCAAAGACTGCCTATCCAGCCCAAACGCACACTTTCCACAGCCAACAGAACACCCCTCCTCCCCTGCAGAATACTCTAATATGCAACCAGCCAACTCCTTCACTATCCAACCTGTACCCACTCTTCTGATCATGAAACTCCTAAAACAACTCAAACCTTGCTCACTGTCTGCAGATAATCTTCCCCCAGAATATCTGTAACTAGCAGCTAGCGCAATAGCATATCCAGTTACCATTCTCATAAGTCTCTCTCTCTCTGAATCCTGCGTTCCTCTTCTATGGAAAAAATCCATCGTTACCCCACTACACAAAGGAGGAAACTCCCATGATCTTTCTAACTACCGCCCTATCTCTGTACACTTCCCTACTATTGAAAATCTTGGAAAAATGTGTTCACTCACAACTGCTTAAACACCTCTCATGTAATGCTCTTCTATCTCCTACCCAACATGGGTTCTGGCCAGGGCATAGCACTATTACTGCCCTACTGTCTTTCACTGACACTGTCAACAAAGCCTTAGATGCAGGCCATCCTACCTTAGTAATCTTACTATCTAAGGCTTTCGACACAGTGTCACGCACTAACTAGTAAACCAACTGTCAAGACTAGGTTGCTTCCCAAAATCCCTCAACTGGTTTACCTCTTACCTACAGAACAGGAAAGTACAATCCTATTACCAACCTAACTATATAGGAGTACCGCGAGGATCCATTTTAGGTCCACTACTGTTCAATATTTTCATCAATGACCTACAAAAAGCCCCCCTAATCCAGAATGTCATTCAATACGCTGATGATTTAACACCGATATCCACCTTCAACAATTTCTCAGACCTCTTCACACTTACACAACAGGTCTTTACTTCTATCGAATCATGGCTTATTGATGCACAACTTATGCTAAACCCTCAAAAAACTAAACTTTTATTTTTCTCTGCAAAAATCACCTGGCATTGACTTCAAAATCCTAGCTAAAGATGGCACAGATGTAGAACTAGTGAAAACACCCAAATTACTAGGTGTAACAATAGATAACAAACTCGTATATGAACCACACATCCTAACTGCAATAAAAAACCCACTTCAGATTAGGCAAACTATATCGCCACAAGCTCTACCTGGATAAATATACCAAAACAAAACTAGCCAATACCCTACTCATCCCCTCCCTTCTATATGGTAGTGCCATTTTTACTAATCTGTACACAACCCTTGGTAATAAATTACAATCCCGTTACAATAAAATAGACAAATTCGCCTCTGAAAAACCACACCGTTCTCATCCCTGCCATGCCATTACAGAGTTAAAATGGCTAGAGTTTTCCCACCATCTACAATACACCCAACTAACACTAGCCCACAAACTAATTTCTAAACCAAATGACTGCCCTGCCCTCAACTCAATCCTACAAACATACACCCCCACAAGAACACTAAGAGCTTCCTGTAAACTGATGCTTGCTGTAACAAACCCAACAAAAGAACAGGACAATGTCTGTTCTCCCATACCATAGCCAGACTATGGAATAGCCTCCCATCTGAAATAACCCAAACTGACCACCCAAAAACTTTTAAAGTAGCCCTAAAAACACATTATCTAAACAATCCATCCTGCACCTGCCTCAGGAGCAAACCACCTTAAACAGTACACTTCACCAAATACTAAGATGAGAAAACTTTACAAAACCCCGTCTTCACATTAACTACTGTATTCCTACTATACAGGATACAGTAATCTTACCAAAGAAAGTACTGTTTCATAGTCCATGCTCTTTCGATTATTGTAACATTACAACCTATTGTAAGGATTTTTCTAGTTCAGTTTAATGTAAATCCTAAAATATGTAAGTCGTAATACGTTTTCTGCCTTTATATATGTTATAGTTTTAATTGTATTTTAAACTTTGTCATTCTCTGTAATGCTTGTGGAGCTTTTCTCCCCCAGCCTCCACTGAAAATAGGTCTCTGACCCAGTGGACTTTCCTGGTCAACAAATGTTAATAAATAAGTAAATAAATATTTTCTTCCAATTGATAAAAATACACCTGACCTGTACATCGTACTAAAGGGACTAATGACATTGTCACTCTTGTATCTTACTGATCATATCCATATTCAAGGATTTTCTGGTTTCTTTATTTTGTATTATCTTCTGCTTGGTCTGTTCCCACATATAATTAGCTTCTATAACAAAATCTGTTTTAAGCCATATGTCCCCGTTAATAAGGTGGCTGCTGAACTAGTTATTGTGTGGTGCACAGTTTACTGTTGTAGCTTTTGTTTTATCTTCATTTAATTTATATCTGGAAAAGACTTGGAATTGTCTCAATATATTTGACAACACTGAAATATTGTTTTTTTTTGGATTTATGAAGTGCAAAATAATGTCATCTGCAAATAAGGCAAACTTTTCTTGAGTACCGCTTCAGTTCTATCCTTTTCTTTATTCTTGGCTGTAAATGTAATTTAAGTAGTAGATGTGAAAGAACATCCATATCCTGCTTCTTTGTTCAAACACAGCTTTCTGGTGAGGATCCCTCCTACGTAAATTCTTGCCTTTGACCATGCATATACCCTTGTTAATCGTATTATTCTGTCAGAAAATGTAGATGCCAGATTGCTGCTTTCTTCAAGTTTTTGTACTTTAGAGTTGTCTGAATAGCAACCTTTTAAAACTTGTGCTTATCGTTCAGGTATTACCTTATTTTGTTTTTCGTAGGACTCTGCATTTTCTCTTGATCTTGTTCTTTGAGGTTCTCCTCATTTTGCAATACTTAAGTCTTTGTCAACCCTTCTAAATATTTTTTTCTTATTTCCTATTTCTGTTTCTCTGGTATTTTTATCATGCCTTTAAAGCACATTTCTACTTTATCCTATTCACTAGCTATCCCTTCTGAATAATTTCTGATTTCCCTAATTACTCTCAAATTGTACCCACTACCCATTGCTTAAGTCCTTTTTAACAAAGGAGCAGGGATGTGCCATTTTCTCATTTGGTACATCATTGCCCTGCATTTTTATCTTAAAGGTCATTCGTGCATGGTCTGGTACAGATATTAGATGGGTCTCAAAGCTTTCATTTAGATACACATATTCCTGGTCATTTTAATTTTTATCCAATCACAGTTATAATATCTTGGGGAATAATATGTAAATTCCGAGTTCCTATTCCTGAATTTATTTCTTCTATACCAATTATTCTCATAAAGTTTTTCAGAAGTCTACTTCCCCCTCTCTCTGTCTGTCTTCTTATATTTTCCTATCTGGGTTCTCAATACATCCTCATTACTGCAAATCAGGCTTCAGTCCTCACCAATAAATAATATTCCCTACTGGTAATTTAATATTTGTCCCAAAATTCAGATTCGTCCTACTTTTCCAAAAACCCCTTACTACCACAAATCTACAATATTTGTCCTTTTTTCCCCTCTTCCACCATTTCTTTACTACTTAGGCCTCTTGTGCAGTCAATATTATTACTATCCTTTTCTTTTGTGCCTTGTATTCCACTAAGTGTTCCCAGAATTCTTTTCTTTTGTCAAATTCACAGCTGCTAACTGTTGAGCCTTCATCTAACCTTAGCCAAGTCTCCCATAGATACTTCTGTTTGTGGCTTTTTCTTGGTTTCTCTAGTCCTCTACTTTAGAGAAGCTGTTTAATCTCTAGTTATTTTCTTGTCAAATGCTAATTGCTTTCCAAATGTGACTTCCTTAATGTTATTGCTTGCACCTTACACTTCTTAATATAATTCTGAGCTTTTAGTTGTTTTTGGTTTGTTTGTTTATACTTGTAAGGCTATTTAAATTCCATGATGTTCTTCGTTCCCCATTGCTGCAGTCCTTACTATTGGGTAGTCCGCTTATCCAGTCGGCCCGAATACCAGAGTATAAGGCTGACGTCGGTCAGGGCGCATTAGACTGACGTCAGTACGTCAGGGTACTAATGCGCATGACCGACGTCATATCCCCAGTCTTTTTTGCCGCATGGTCCGATGCAGAAGCAGTTTTGCGAGTGCAGGTTGGCGTTCTGAAATATTTCCGAAACCGGAGTTTCAGACCGAATCAGAGTTGGCTAAGTACCCCGTTGGGAAACATTTTGGTTTTTTCTTGCCTCAGTATTTAACCGGATGTCAGAAAAAGTGAATAACTGTATTTCTTGTGGGAAACAGATACCTCATAGGGATTACCATACATTGTGTATACCTTGTTTAGGGCCTGAGCACGACGTTGTTGGTTGCCGCTCTTGTGCTAGGTTTAACAAACGCACTATTAAGAGGAGGTTAGACTGTGCCAGGTTAGTGTTTGGGAAGCGTTGCAATTATAAAATGCCGTCGGATGCTCCGGCGCCAAGAAGCGCAAGGACAAAACAGCGAAGCCTAGGGTTGATGAACCGGCAGTCCCGGACGTCGGTTCTTTAGGAGGCTCAGTGGAGCCAGAGGTTTTGCCAGGAGTTTCTATGGAGTCTCAGGCAGAAACTTTACTGTTACAGGACGTGCCTCTCAGGAGGTAGGCCAGGCTGAGGGGCTTCTCAGGTAACTGTTCTTTCCTCTCTTCCCAAAGTAGTTAGAGCCTCTCCTTCTGTTGCCAAAACTTCTTTTAGAGGTAGGCCAAGTTCAGCTTCAGTGGGGGCTTCTCCTAGCATTTCGGGTTCTGTACCTAAGAAACATATGCTTAAAATGGCAGAAGATTTGATTACTATGATTAGAGGTTCTATGGGCCCTCCTGATAAGAGGCCTAGGGTGGAACCAGAGTTTGACAGTTTTGAGAAGGGTTCAGAGGCTTCTGAGTCTTCTGCGGAAGATTTGCAGGAGTATCCTCCTTATTCTGATTCTGATGTGGATGATGCCACTCCTTCGGCTTCTCCTCCTGAGGATTTCTCATTTTCAGAGACTCTGCATTCCATGAGGGAGCACTTTAAATGGGAAGGCCAGGATTACTCTGATTCCAGGAAAAGGCTTAGGGAATTCTTGTTTTTACCCCAGCATAGGCCCTTAGCTATACCTCCTGTGTTGAATGTGGTTAAAAATCCTGTTCCCACTGACAAAGAGGCAAGGGCTTTGGATAGGTGGGGAAAGAAAGTGTATACTTCTTCCACTCTAGCCATGAGAGCGTTGAATTGTCAGTTTCACATGCTGAAATATCAAAATTATCTCCTTTCACGATTGAAATCTAAGGTGGATGCTTTGGCGGAAGGTATTGAGTGTAAAGAGTTGCTGGATTTGGTTTATGTGTCTGAACAAGTGGGCAAGCATTCTTTGCAATGTGGTTTTGATGCTGTGCAGGCCTCCTCGAGGGTGGCTGCCACTAGTTCTGTTCTTCGCAGGCATGCCTGGTTGATGGATCAGAATTTAGCTGAGCATGTTAAGACAAGGATTTTGGATGCTCCTTTACAGTCTGATGTGTTGTTTGGTTCGCCTGTGGAAGCAGTTTTAAAGAAAATGGAGGACAAGGCTAAGTCTATGCAAACTGTTAAAGATTTTTTGCAGGTACAGCCACCGAAGTTTAGTAGAAATTGGCCTGCTAAGGGGTGGACATATCCTGCTTATGACTCCCAGTCTAGGGGTAGGTCTAGACGTGGTAGGGGCAGAGCTCAAGGTTCTTTTAGGCCTAGAACAGGGGGTTCACCTGCTCAGACTTCTGGTGAGGGCAGGGGTCAGTCCTTTCGTAAACAGACCCAATGACCTGCCTTTTCAGCTGCCAGTAGATTCTCGTCTGGCAGCTCCTTTGGGAGGAAGACTGTCTCTTTTCAAAGAAAATTGGGATTTAATTACTCAAGACAGATGGGTGTTGGACATCATTCACCACGGTTACAGGTTTTATTTCCATACAATGCCCCCTTTCAAAGGCATGCCAGACGTTCCTCCTCCACAAAGAAAAGAGGCTCACCAGCAAGTTTCTCAGTTACTCCAGATGGGGGCCATTCAGCCAGTCCCTGTTTCAGAAAGGGGCCTGGGATTTTATTCTCGCCTGTTCCTAGTACCAAAGAAGGGGAACACGTGGAGACCGATTTTGGATTTATCTCTCCTCAACACTTATCTGGACATTCCCAAGTTCAAGATGTTGACGTTACAACAGCTTTTACCTCTGCTGGGCAAAGATCACTGGATGGTAACTTTAGATCTCAAGGAAGCTTACCTTCATGTGCCTATAAGGCTAAGTTGCAGGAAGTATCTGCGGTTTTGAGCTGGAGATTCTCATTATCAGTTCTCTGCATTGCCCTTTGGCTTATCAACTGCGCCCAGAGTATTCACGAAGGTTCTGGCTCCAGTGATAGCTTACTTCAGGCTTCAAGGAATTCAAATCTATCCTTACTTAGACGACTGCCTGATTCTGGCTCAAGAAAAGGAAGACCTTCTACAGCATCTGGAATATGTTATAGCAGTGCTAAGATGCCTAGGGTATTCTGTGAACGAAATAAAGTCCAGTCTAGTACCCTCTCAAGACATGTGCTTTCTGGGTGTGAGACTGAATACAGCAGCCCAGATGGCCTTTTTAACCCCGGACAAACAAAAGAGTCTATCACTTTACTTCCATCAACTATCTCATCAGTCCGTGCTGACTGCAAGGACAGTCCTTCAAGCATTAGGGTTCATGGCATCTTGTATTCTGGTGCTTCCCAATGCCAAACTGCATATGAGGAAGTTACAATGGTATCTCAAAATGTATGGACACAGCACTGCCAGGATTTGGACACTGTCATTCAAATAATACCTTGCCTTCAAAGAGAATTTTTGTGGTGGGCTCAGGAATGTCACCTAAACAAGGGACTCTCTGTGACCCGGCCAGAGGCGAGTCAGATTTTAACGACAGATGCCTCGGACATTGCTTGGGAGCTCATCTAAATGGAAAGTGGATACAAGACAAGTGGCCTGCCAGACTACAGCATCTACATATCAACATGAAGGAGATGTTAGCAGTCCAGTTTGCATTACTGGCTTTCAAGGAGTTACTTCTTCCAGGGCAGGTGTTGATTCTCACAGACAACACAACTGTCATGTGGTACATCAACAAGCAAGGGGGAACACATTCTTATCCTCTATGCAGGCAAGCAATGATTTTATGGGAGACTGCGCTACGCTTGCAACTAACTCTTCAGGCAAGGTTTCTGCCAGGAGCACAGAACTCCTTAGCAGATGTTTTAAGCAGACAAATCATGGATCCCCACGAGTGGAAACTGGATCTTCATGTATTTCAGATATTGACAGTGTCATGGGGAACTCCAGACATAGATCTGTTCGCTTCTCCACTAAACCACCAGCTGCCAAAGTTTTGCACAAAGGGGTTTCATCACACAGCTTGGAAAGTGGATGCTCTGTCTTTCAGTTGGAAAAACCTTCATGTGTATGCCTTTCCACCTCTGCCTCTTCTTCCAAAGATACTGTTAAAGGTCAGACAAGACAGGCCAAGGATGATTTTGATAGCTCCAGATTGGCCTCGGCAACACTGGTACCCACTACTACGGAGTCTGGTAAAGAAGCCTCCATGGCCTTTACCTTTGATTCCACATCTGTTATCCCAGAAGGACGGTCATCTGCTCAATGTCAAGCTTCACTCTCTTCATCTAACAGCCTGGCATATTCTGTGTTGAAACACAGCAGGTCTCAACTTCCTCAACAAGTTTTAAATGTGATTATGGAAGCTAGAAGACCTAGTACAAGGAAAGTGTAAAATGGAAAAGATTTTTATTTTGGAGTAAAGCAAAGAATTTGGAGATTTCTGAGCCTAATTTGAGTGTGGCTCTTCAATATCTTACTGAGTTGCTGGACAAAGGTTTGTCCTTCTCTTCCATTAAGATTCATGCTGCAGCAATTTCAGCTCACTATGATTGTGACCCACCATTGTTTTCGCATCCTTTGTTCAAGCAGTTTCTTAGAGGGCAAAGAATATAAGACCCCCACGTAGAGCTCCTACTCCTGCTTGGGATCTCAATTTTGTGTTGGAAAAACTTACTCTACAACCTTTTGAGCCTGCGGCTACTGCTGAATTGAAATATTTGTCATGGAAGACTGCTTTTCTGTTGGCTATTACTTCTGCAAGAAGGGTGTCTGAGTTGCAGGCCCTTATGGCAGTCGAGCCCTTTTGATTTTCCATAAGGATAGGGTATCATTACGCTAATCCTTCCTTTATGCCTAAGGTGGTTTCTAGTGTGGCTTTAAACCAAACTATTCATTTGCCTACTTTTATGCAGACCCCAAAATAAAGGGGAAAAGATTTTGCATACTTTAGATGTACACAGGCAATTGCGTTATTACTTAAGCAGGACTAAGGATTTTAGGCAGTCTCAGCAGTTGTTTGTTTCTTTTGCTTTGAGTTCACAGGGCAAGCCTGTGTCAAAACAAACTATTTCTAGGTGGATTGGCTTTTGCATTGCATTTTGTTATTCCCATCATGGCAAGGAGATTCCAGCTGGGATTAGGCCTCATTCCACTAGGGCTACTGCCACTTCAACAGCATTTCTAAGGGGGGTGGCAACCAAGGATATTTTGGAAGCAGCTACTTGGAGTTCAGTGCATACTTTCTCTAAGCATTATCACCTTCCTATCTACTCTAAGTCTAGGGCTGGTTTTGCCACAGCTGTTTTGCAAGGCATGTTGTCAGCTCCTGCTTCTTTATGATTTGCCAGCCTCCCTTACCTCTGCTTTGGGATTCTACCCAATAGTAAGGACTGCAGCAATGGGGAACGAAGAACATAGTACAGTTTTGTACCTACCATAAATGTAGATGTTCGAGGATCCCATTGCTGCAGTCCAACTCCCTCCTTCCCTCTGTGTTTAGGGGTGGTTGTGTAGGTGAGGTTACATACTGATATTTTTGTATATATTCTTGTATATATTGTACATATTTTTGGTGCAGGTATTTTGGGGCCTTGTCTTTTTAGGGTCTTCTGACATCTGGGGCAAGAAAAGACTGAGGATATGACGTCGGGCCTGCGCAATAGTACCCTGACGGTCTAATGCGCCCTGACCGACGCCAGCCTTATACTCTGGTATTGACTGGATAAGCGGACTACCCAATAGTAAGGACTGCAGCAATGGGATCCTCGAACATCTACATTTATGGTAGGTACAAAACTGTACTTTAATATTGACAGCAGACATTCTGATGAAAAGTTATTACTCCAGTATATTACATATGTGAAAGCTGTTTTGAAAATATGCTTCTGTCTTAAAGCTTGGATGCAGACACTACAACTTGGCTGTTTGAACTAGTATGTAATTGCTTCTTCTTATCTCTGAGCCGTGTCCCATTTTTCCAAATGTTCTTGCTTCAGTAAGAATTCCCAAGAAACAACTAATACATTCTCAAAACTTGCTATCTCCCGTTATCTTTCAGCAAACTCACAGCACTGTATCTACTTTTCAAAAAGGAACTCTCTCATCCAAATAGTAGCAGTTGCTCCAAATCAAGACCTGCACCCACAAGTATTACCTGTTCTGAATTTAAGGTTAACCATTACTAATATCAGTGTTAAAATTTTAGCCTGTGTTCCAACACCAGTCTTTGATTAGAGTCCAGAGTACCCAATTCTACTAGTCAGCACCTGTTTTTTTTTTCCTACCATTTCAGCATTTTCCTTTGGAACAGTCTAACAGTCAAAAAGGTGTCACTAGCAAAATCTCTATGTGGGCTTTCTTGTTGACAGAAGGTTGAAAAGCAGAATCCCTTTCAGCTTGCTGGATTGTGCTTTTTGCTTGTCCAAAAATGTATTTTATCCTTCAGGAAAACATACTCTGATGATAGTTTGATACGGCAACTTGAATGTCACACTTCATGTTCACATCACTTGATTGTCATATTAAACTTGCTTCTGTTTTGCTTAGTGTACTAGGTGTAATTATTTCCAGAAACATATAGGTTTCCTTAATGTTTGATACTTTTCTGCAGCTGTTTTGCCAAAAGCAGTTCTTTCTGCTAGTAGTATTGCATGTTTATGAATAATATACATTTCTGCTACTTTCTCATAGCAGATTTGGAACATACACATGATGTGGCTTCTTAATTAAGAAATCCTGTTGTGGAACACCAGGCCAGTTGCTTTGTTTGCAGTTTCATAAAATTAATACAGTTTACTTTTGATTTATCTGGTTTAGCCAAAAATCTCAGATTTTTGTATATGTGCTCAAGCCATTTTTTCTCGAGAAGCCTTGTATTCAGCTAGCCTTTCTTTCATGTCACTCTCTAATTTTTCGGTTTTATCAACTTATCTGAATAGCAGCTTAAATATGTTTCTATTTTTTTAGCCCTTTTCATTTGACTTTATATATTCCTCCACTGTCCCACTTATTTTTAACACCGTAAATTGTTGAAAGCTATCTGCTGAGCTAAAGTTATAATTTGTACTGCTTTTTCCTGAACAGCTGCGGAGTTCTTCCCAGCCAGAGCTTTTTTTTTTCTTTTCTGGTCAATTTTCCCTCATTTGTCTGTAAGTTTCTTCTTTGCTGGCATCCAAACAGTGTAATTACTAACCAGTAAGTGACTTTATTCAAATGTAAACTGAATTTGTTAATAATTTCTTGGTTTTCACAGGGGAGAGCTCTATTCAAATTGTTGCTCAGTCAGCCAGTATCTTGGAAGTTGTGCAAAAATCAGTTTTGTTAGATGTTAGGCAAAAAAGAAGTACCTACATTGGAATACATTCAATTTTATTTTTCATCTTACCAATGGTGTGAAGTGTAATACAAGGGTTTCCTTTTAAAATGCATTCATTTTGTGACCCTGAAGTCTGTTTTAGGATATGTGTTTTTTGTCACAGAGAAGCCTTGCATGTAACACCTTAGCTAGTGTGATAACTGTTTCGATCCATATCGATGTCATAGCCATATGAATTATGTAGCAAGCAGCTAGAGTTTACATAGGCAGGTAAAGAAAGGTATCTGTTAATATGGAAGGAAACATGCCTGGATCTGAGATTGTAGTGTTTGTTCGTTTGTTGCGTTATAGAATGCTTGTGAAAAAGGTGTAGGCCAAAGCAGTCTACAGAGTAATAATACGCTTTCTAGCACTTTCTCTCCATGTAATCATTATGCAGTACCACTGGAATGTTTTGAATGGGATTCAGACGTTCGGTTGCTCCTTTATTGCCTGGTATTGCTAATAGTTGACGAGATAATAGTGTTTCATTTGTAGGAGCATATTATTGGGCAAAAAAATATTTATCTGTAGTGTACCTTATTTGTTTATTTGTTAATTTGCTGAATTGCTGACTAGGTGGGCCACAAATACCCACATAGTACAATACAGTTAGGACAGAAGTTACTGTAGTGGTGACCGTAGATTTATACCGTATTTAGCCAAGTCACAGTTTGGCAGGAAGGGACACACACAACAGTGTAAATAATTCAAAAATAGACTGATATACACACAACACTATAAAGCATCTTGTGTAGGAGGCTACATAGTACAGTACGTAAAGATATGTATAACTTTATTAAAACTTATATGTATGAATGAAAAGTCTTCAGGTGCATTTTGGAGGTGGGAGGATTTTACCTTTTCTGCTTGCAGTGACCCTCTTAGAAATGAATATATTATTTATTTTGTGATAAACCATCTACACAAATGCCTCTGTATACTCACATTAAAACTTGTAATACCTTTTCTTAGGATCGCTCACTGTTCCTAATCCTATCCCCTGCCATACCTCTTCTCAATTCCTTACTATCTACGTTCATGGCTCATTTTCAGATTCTGCCTGTGAGACTTCCTATGAGTGTTTCTAACTCTTAGATGAAAATATCACTTTCTGAGTCGTGCCCTTCTGTCTTTCAGTAGAAAATGTTTGAAGCATGAGTTTATAAATGACTGTACACTGTATAAATGCATTGATTGTTCATAACCCCTTTTTAAAAGTTTTTTTCACATGGGGTTGGGATATCACATCAGAAGTGACAGACATCTAGAGCCAATGTTCACACTGCCAGGTGATTCCTAGCATTGTTGTTGTTCTATAAGTTACACACACACACACACACACACACACACACACACACACACACACACACACACACACACACACTTGATTTTAATGTCTGTTTCTTAATTCATGTGCTTTTAATTTCAGTTGTAACTGTTTATACTCTTACTGTATTTATGTTGGAACTTTAATCTCCAAGCCCCTGCTGAAATGGGGTAACATACTGCCCAGCTGGACCTTCCCGGTAAACAAAAGTAAAATAAATAAATAAAAATATGGGAGAATGGGCGTTTGTCCTTCATTCATAAAAGTCTGTCTTTTCTTGTAATTTTGTCATAATTTCCTGTGCGTCTGTTGAGAAACATTGTAGGCCCTAGTACAGTCACATCCCATATGATTAGAATTACATTTAAACATCAGAGATTTTTGAAGTAGCAAAGCTTGTTTTATTGGTGCAAGGTATACATTAAGTGTTACAATAAACTGCATATAATATGTTGTAAATGGATGGTATTTTGTGGCTGTTTTTCAGATATTTTGCCCAGATTGGTGTGCTGTGGAGGGAATTATCACATAGTATAAAAAGGAACAGGAGAAATAATGAATTGTGCTATAAGTATGCATTTATAAATTATGAAATGTTATGGAATATGGTTTTGATATAACTCTTCTTGAAATTAAGGTTTGGTTTAGTAGCTGAAAAAGTTTTACTTTCTCTACATCTGAACAACTTAAGAGAAAATGGATTTAGCAATTTCCAAATTATCTTAGTCGTAGGTGAATAGCTCAAAGGCATGGAAAACAATATGAGAAAGCCTATGTTCTTGAGTAAACCAATATTCCAAAGAGATTAGAAATGCTATTAGATCTTTAAGGCAAAACCAGATATTCATAAATTGGTAGGAACTGAACCTCTGTGTATTACAAAAACTACTGCTAATTTCAAGAAACTTACCTTTTAACTATATGAGTAGTAATAGGGGTACGGTTGCCTGTGGTTGTTGTAGTCAATGTGCCTTTATCATTAAAGAAACAAAAATTATTTTAGACAACTTAATGAAAAGTAGAAATGTTTTTCAGAAAGGTAATTGTACCACTAGCAGAATAGTATACTTGGCTAAATGTGAAAGCTGTGCAAGTTATTACATCGGTAAAACTGAACGTCCATTAAAAACATGAATTTATGAACATGTCTATGATATTGTCAACAAAAAGGAAAACAATGCATTGTATAAACATACTCTTGAGTGTGGGGATTTTAAGAAGTTTGTGTTTGGGATAGTTGATCAGATTAAAGTCGATCCTCACTGGGGTGATTGGAAGAATTTATTAAGTAACAAGGAACTTCGGTGGCAGCTTAGGTTGGCTGTAATGTTTTCGCCTGGATTAAGTGATTCTTTATCTATTGCACCAGTCTTAAAAACAAAGGCTGGTAAATTATAGATACGAGAAAAAGTAGAGCGAAAAAACAGCTTGACAATTAATAAAAAATAATATTAATAATAATTATATTTTAGGATTTTTTATAATTTTTGCAGGTTTTAAGAGAAAAAAAATTCTGGAAAGCAAAATAAAAAAATTCTGGTTGTAGTAAATACTATATTAATACCTTGGAGGGCATAGGGTGAAACATTTTAATGTAAAGTAATTTAATGGAAGGTATAGGGTTACCTATTTAATGTAAAGAATTCTGCTTAACTTACTTGAATGCACCTTGTTTAATCTTAATAGATTAGTTTGTTTCAGTTATGAGCATAGAAGTATGTATTTAATTGCAGCCTTGACAGTGTTTATCATGTATTCTGATGAAGTCCCCCATGTATTTGGGATGAAAGCGCTCAATACTTGTATGTTTTATTTGTTAATGTTTTATTAAAGAGTAGATTTTTGCCTTTGGGACCCTCTTTTTTCAGGTGTTATTTATTTCTTGGTTATGCTATGAAGATGCTTGCTGTAAGTTTGCTATGGCCAAAATTATTGTAATTGTTTCCTGTTGCTAGGTATAGTGTAGTGTTGATGAAGGATACATGTTATACATATAAATACACACACACATATATATATATATATATATATATATATTTATATATATGTATATATATATATATATATATGTATATATGTAAATGTGTGTGTATATATGTATATAAAACATTTTGTAAAGTAGTAGATACTTGAGTAGAACTTGTAGACGTTTGTATGATGTCTTCCCTACACTGAGGTTTTGAGTTTGCCACCGACTCTCAGAGGGGGCAAGTGCTTCTGTAAAAGATGTATATTACTTGAAGACAGTCAGTCAGTGTGTGTATTTCTTAGGGTTGAAGTATGATGTCAGAGCCTGCAGTATTTTTTTATGAGTTAGGGCCAAACACTTTAAGAGAGAGTGTAGCCATCTAGACTTTTGGAATAAAGAGGATTGTGGAATTCTTCCCTTAGTACACCAATCAGCAGTTTCATCAAAATGAAAGGAGAAGATGGGCTAAGAGCAGGAAGTCCGTATAGTATTGTTATGAATCCTAGGTCTGAGGATATCAGTACCACGGAGGCACTCGACCAGTCCTCAAACCTGGTGTTCACCATGGCTGAGTCTTCTGGTGAAGTTGCTTCAGAGGCTGCCATGACATTTGTCACTGGCACTTCTCAGTGGACCAAGTAACCAATGAATTCGACTGGAAAAGATGAGATATCCATGCTTGAGCATTGCTTACTTGCCAAGCAAGGAGAAGCCAAGACATTGTTGAGGAGGATGTCTACATGATTAGAAGGTAAGAATCTAGAAATCTCTCCCCTTATCTTCCCAAATCCTAGTAGCCATTCTTAGACCAAAGACCCAGTCTGAGAGCTGAATCTATGCCGAGCATAAGTTCCCACGTGTTCGGTCTCCAGTCCGTAATCCCCCTACCCCCTCACCAGAATGGTTAAGGTGGTACAAGTATTTGTAGTTTCTGCAGGTTTTTCTACCTGATCCAAGTAAACCTTCTGTGTCAGGAGCCAAGCATTATGGAAGAAGAAGAGAGAAGTCTTCAGTGAGAGATACAGACTTATCAGTCTGTAAGAATAAGGGAAGCGGTGTAGATTGTAGATTTCAGATATTCTCTTTGCCTTATAATGAAGACACCAAGGGCAACTTGGTAAATGTCTATCAGAGGAGAAACTGTCCTTTGAAGATGCTTTGTCCCTTATGAGAATGAAAGAGCATTTCCATCAGCAAGTACAGGAGGCCTCAACCCTTTTCCCTGAAATAGGCTGCAGAACGTTTGGGGTTTGCCCTTTTAAAACCAGTGGCCATTACTCCAGTCCAGGAAGCTATCCAAGTTGTCCTTGAGGCTACTAGCTGAACGCTAGTCTCTCAAACCCCAGCCACTAAGAGAACTGACTGGTTTTACAGGGCTCATGCCCCTCATAAATTTTATGTAAAAATCCTCTTGCAGCTCGAGAAATGGTGTTCCTAAAATCTGCTAAGTGAGCTAGACTGGCTGCAGGGCATAGTACACTCCTAAATAATAAAGAAAGTGGATTGGTGAAGAGAGATGGGAAAACCGTGTTTGTTTCAGCAACTCCAGCTTTCCAGGCTCTCAGCTGCCAAACCTATATTCTTCAGTATCAAGAAATGCCTTTGATAACTCTGGGGAACTTTAGGAAAAAAACTAAACTTGCGCAGCAAGGTTAGGCCCTTCAGCAGTTGGGAAGGCATGTTATAAAATATGGGTATGATGCTGTATGTGCAGCTTCCATGGCAGTCACTGCACAGTCAGTCCTTACAAAGCATTTATTGCTAAGGGGGCTGTATCTTTCCGACTTGCAGCAAGGTTAGGGCCTGCAGCAGTTGGGAAGGCATGTTATAAAATACGGGTATGATGCTGTATGTGCACCCTCCGTAGCTGTCACTGCACGGTCAGTCCTTATGAAGCATTTATTGCTAAGGGGGCTGTATCTTTCCGACTTGCAGCAAGATTAGGGCCTGCAGCAGTTGGGAAGGCATGTTATAAAATACGGGTGTGATGCTGTATGTGCACCCTCCGTAGCTGTCACTGCAGGGTCAATCCTTACAAAGCATTTATTGCTAAGGGGGCTGTATCTTTCTGAAGATGTGAAGGTGCAGCTGCTCATTGCTCCCCTGGATAATGAGCTGTTGTTTGGACCCTACACATTGCATCCTCTTCTACCACAATGCAACAGGAATTCCCCATCTAAGGGGGGGGGGGGGCTGTTCTCTAGTAGGCAAGGAATAAGGAAACAACCCAGAGGTAGAAAAAACTACTGAAAGACAGTTGGCAAAGACAGAAAAGAGGTAGTAGGGTCAACAGGACCCTTCCACCAGTGGGGAGTAGTTTTGACAATAGTCCCCTCCCTTCCCCAGCCTTTTCAAGACCAAGCATAGGAGGTAAATTAACCACTTACTGCCAACAGTGGGACACCATAACCACAGAAAAATGGGCATTAAATATTGTATCCAAGACGTACAGACTATTTTTTTCTCAAAACCTCAAAAAAAGGAAGTCTCTGAAGTAGCAAAAGATCAAAAACAGCTGGTAAGAAGTACTTCTGGTGATGGTGCCCAGCTAAAACCACACACTGCTTCTTCCCTCCTCCCCTCCCAAGTTGAAACTAGTACAAAATCGCCCCTATGAGAGCTGGTAAACATTAAAACCAATGCAAAACTAAACCAGGGAGCCTTGGTATATATGACTGACCGAATAAAACCATATAGTCATCTAATCAAAAGAAAGCAGGTAGTAAGGGGCAACCAAGTGAGCAGCAGCAGCAGAAAACAGTGGAACTAACGGAGGCAAAATCACAAGTCTTGGACAGTAAGAAAGAATTTGAAGAACTGAATGAAATGATAGACAGAATGTATGCAGAGATGATTAAAATTTACTGACTCCCAACAGGGTTATATGAAAAAGACAAGTCAATGGATGGCCAAGATGGAAGGTGCCCTCTTGGAGAATTTGACTGAGCTGACAGCATTGAAACAGTGCGAGAGTGAAACCACAAGGAAAATCAAAGATTTAAAAGCAGCAAGGAGTAATATTCCTGAAAAATAAATGTATGTGAATTGGAGGATAGAACGTAGAGGGAGAATTTGACTGTTAGTAATGTCCCTGAGAGAATAGAAGGAAGAGACTGCTTGATATATATTAAAGGCAAACTCTGTGAATGGACGGGTATGCATCAAGAACATATTCCCCATAGACAGAGCAAACAAGGGTCTATCAGATGTCAGGGACAGCAAAACAATTCCCCAGAGCAATAGTAAAAAAAAAACTCCAGAGTTTTAAAATAAAATAATCTCTTCTGTCTCTATTATGGAGGAAAGGTTAACAAATTTTGGTTGGTAATAGCTGTATTTTGTGGACAACAATTATTCCCCCAGTCACTCATGTGAAGAAGAATAAATTAATTCCACTATTTAAGCAATGCTGAGAGTTGAACCTGAAATTCAAAATGGTATTTCTGGTGATTTTTAAAATAGAGTTCCCTCATGGGCTGAAAACTTTCATGGACTATGATGAAGCAGAGGCAGCATGGGAAAGATAGACAAGTACAAACCACTGGAGCAGACAGCGGTTCTGAAGAAAATACTGGAGGGAGAATCAAGTGCCAAAAGAAAGAAGGGACTAGTGGAAAGGTGGCTACTGAAGCCCTTCCTCACCTTCAGGAAAAGGACATTGGATAGACCGAAGGAAACAGGAAGACACACGGAGTATAATTGAAAAGATTCAGAGAAGGCACACTGGAAATGGTAGTGGATGACATGGAGCAGCAAGAAGACTGATAGAATTTGAAAAGAAAATGAAGAAGGAAGCATATTAAACTTGCTTAATTTGTTAAAATTTAGTAATTAAATGTGTCATATTTATTGTGCCTTTAAAATTTAAATGATGTTATTGGCTAATCTGCTAAGGGAATTGTTGGTCTGGAGAGTACGGATATGTTACCAGAGCTTAGATATAGGAGAGTGTGAATACAGAGAATTGAGTGGTTTAGACAATGATTTTGTACTAAATAACACCCTTTAGTAGCCACTGCTGTTCTCCATTTAAAGGTGAAGTCCCTTCAAAAGACAGTGCACTTGTGTATAAAGGGTTGAAGTACAACTGCTAGGAAGAGTTTACAAGTTAGGACACAAAGTAGGGTTAGAGGGCAGGACTGCATTTAAATAAAGAATGAAAGACTGCAAAAGCAGAGCTCAGTGACGTAATGAGTAGTAAACAAGGGCAATATGCAAGAAAGTGGGGGGAAGGAAGAGCTCAAGGTGACATGAATTATTTTTTTAGTTGTCAGGTAGCATTGATGCTTCTGCCCTATGCAGAACTGAAGAATTGTAGCATGTTTAGGCATGAGGGAAGAGGAGTGCATAATGTTGTGTTGTCTAGTTTTATAAGCTACACGTATTTGTTGTTGATTAGAGTTTTTTTAATTTAATTATCAAAATTGAATTAGTTGTATTTATTAAAAGAAGTAGAGCTACAAGGGATACAAGATAGGGAACTTGTAGATGAGCAAACATCTAAATATAAGTTAGAAGAGCGGGTAATGAAGTGCCCAGCATTAGACTAACAAATGTTAAGGGGAAAGGAGCTCCTAGTGGACAATACAATGAGCTTTTCATAGTATATCCAGGCCAGACCTTAACTTGTTTGGAATGTTTATGGACTTGGGGAAGTACAGAACACATGCACACAAAAATAAATAAATAAATTGAATATATGCACAAAGCAGGAAATGACATAACTGTATTGCAGAAAATACATTTGGGCAAAGAGGAAAGTGAAATACAACTATAACGATGTAGTGCAGAAGGTTAATACACCGAATCATATCAAAGCAGGAAAAGAGGGGTAATGCTTATAGCAGGGAGGGGCACAGGAATAATAATTCTCAAGTAGATTTGAAAAGACAAGTATGGCATGTATATATCAGTAACAGATAACTGGAAGCAGCACAGAATTATGATAGAAAGCATGTGTCTACCACAGAGGACAGAGAGGGACAACTTACAAAGTAGTATGGGTGGCATTGTTAATTTTCAGCGAGGAATAATGATTATGGCGGGGGATTGAAATCTAATAACAGACAAAGATATAGATGGAGCCAGGATCCCTTCTGATAAATACTGAGAGAAAGTTGCTAAAGCAAATATGTAAGCTACATCGTTGGGCAGATATAGGCAAGGGCAAGTTTGAGTTGGAGAATATACATACTGTTCAGGTAAGTATGGAATGGAATCCAGGATAGATAGGATTTATATCTCCCAAGAGTGTACGCACTTGATAAAGAAAGTAGAAACACATCCAAGAATCCTTTCAGACCACTCGCTGGTATACTGCAAATTAGAGGCACCATCATTAAACATGGCTTAAACGTTATTGGAGGGCAGACTGTAATTGGTGGAAATCTAAGAAATGAAAGAACACTTATTGCCAGAAAAGATAAAAGTAGAAGTGGAGATGCAGGTAGATTGCAAGGTAAATATAATTAGAAAGTGAGATATTTTTTAAAGCTAAGATTTCTAAATACTTGAAGGAAGAGGGATATAAATGTTAGGAGCAAACTAAGGAGAGTTAAAATAGCCGTGAAGGAAATTAAAGCATTACAGAACAAAGATGCGTAACTGAAGTAGTAAAACACAGGCTAGTCAAGCTGCAGCTAGAATGGGAGAAGCAACAAGGGGAAATCTATGGAAAGGCACAAATTAGCAGTAAATTTAAAGTACTTCAGTACCCCAGGCCTTCATAGAATATTAACGATTAAGTTGCAATAAAGGTAGAAAGAGCTATAGGGAACGTCAAAGATGGTGCAAGATACACAACAAATAAGCACAGTGTGTTTAGGACATCTTGTGTAAACAAACGGGGTAACCGTTTAGATTGGAGAAGCAAAACAGTGAAGTATGTAGAGCACCTCACAGATGAGGAGAGACGATTGTTAGTTTATCCAATTACAGAACAGGAAGTAACAGAACAAATTAGCAGAGTACTGCATGGTGAAACCCTAGGATGTGATGGACTGTCCATAGATATATAGAAAATAGATCAAGAAATTGATATTACTGATTTGGAGGAAGTTATTCAATAGTAAAGGAGACCCCTAACTCACGAAACAAAGCTGTGACATCGGTAATCAGAAAAGAGGGCAAAGAGCCACTTCATGCAGGGTAGTATAGGCTGATAGCAATTTTGAGCCATGATTATAAGATGTTTACATTGATAATAGATAATAGGCTAGCTAAAAAGCTTCCCAAATTAAAAAAAAAAAATAGTTCAATATGGTTTTGTAAAAAGCAAGCAGACATTTGATAGCATATTGTTAGTGGATTTAATACAGAGAGCGATGTAGAGTGAACTAAAAGGGATTTAGTAATATTGGGGTTAAATGGAATTTTCTGTGGGTAGTTTTGCAAAAAAATTGTGGTAAATTATCTTTTGAAAAATATGTATATGGGCTCAACAGCTTGTAGTAAGGCTAAAGGCAGGCGATCGATTCAGATAGACATAGAAAGAGGCACAAAGCAAGGATGCCCTCTACCCCCCTTATTGTTTGCAGTTTTTTGGAGTCTTTAGCCCACAAAAAAAAGGTAGTCAAAGGTACAAGGATGGAAAACCTGTAACAAAACAGCAAAAACTAGCACACTTCGCACATAATATAATATTATACTTAGCTAATCCAGAGAGACACATACCAATATTGTTTGAGATACTAAACGACTACACAGATATAGCAGGTTATAAAATGAATGTAGGAAAGACAAAGGCTGTTTGTATGAATTAAGCACCGTCATTTCAAATGGTTCAATGATATCTATTTGTGGAGTCACTCTAGGCTTAAATCTTTAAGAAAATGGCTAACATCCAAGGCAATTAACTCTTCCAAGGAAGACTTGGAAAGAAATGAGAGGTAAGTTGAGAGTAATGATAAAAGGTGGGAAATACAAAAGTTGGAATTGGATCACAGACTATTACTGGTAAAAATGTTTATAACACCACTTATATTATACAGAGGGCAGACTGTCGTATGTAAACATGGAAAGAGCTGAAGAAAGAGGTGTTAAGATATGTTTGGGAGGGGAAAAAGCCCAGAGTAAATTGGAAGCTAATGACAAAACAGTCCCAGGAGGGAGATCTTAATATCCCAAATTTGGAAGAATATTGTAATTATGTACAAGTGAAGATAATTATCGGTTAGAAAACAAAGAATACATGTCTAATTGGAAAGAAATAATACTAACAGGGGAGAAACAAAATAGAATACGTGAAGAAATAATAGTGTGCTGGAAGTTGAATAATGCAGACACAGGAGGTGGAGTTTGAACAGATCTGACCCAAAATATGAGAGAAGTAATGAAAAGTAGGGGAAGCTTTAAAATAAGGCCATTTGGTTTGGATAGCCCAGAAATTGCAATAAATACCTTAGTAGCGTAGAGATGGTGGATAAGAAACATTAAGATTAAATACTGGCTACAGCTAAGGATAGGAAGGATTAAGAGAGAAATATGAAATATGGTAGACAGAGTGGCTAAAATACAGAGGCATTTTGGATGTACTGAGGCAGCGTGAGATTAGACTGTACAGTGCATTCATGAATGATAGGGGCTAGAACGTGAGGCAAACATGGAGTTGGGGGTGGGAGAAAACACTAAATGATGTAGGTCTGAAGGAATCTTGGGGAAAAAGTATGTGAGATACCAAAAAGAATGATAAAATCAAGAGTATTTCAGATATTTAGCTGGAAATTTTAGTATAAGTATTCTTACACATTTAACAAACCTAGGTAAATTTTTCAGGAAGCTCTAAACCAGTGTTGGAGATGGAATCAAAACGAAGTGGGAGACTGGTATCATATTTTTGTGAATGTCATAAACTGAGGGAATTAAAAAAGAACTTAACAGAAGGTAAGAAGCAATTATCAAGAAATGATTATTTGTTGAATAGAGTCCAGTGGTCTCTGAGGTCTAGAATGCTAGATGCAGTATTTGCTCTTTATTGTTACAAAAAGAAATAAAATAAATAAGTAAAAGGAATAACTAGGAAATGGAAAACAATGCTAGATGCAGTAGGTGGACTTTATTGTTACAATAAATAAATAAGTCAAAGGAATAACTAGGAAATGTAAAACAAAGTGCCCACAATAGCGGATGTTTTTGAGATAGTAGAAGAGCTGCATAATATGGAGTGGAACTTAGTGGAAATTACTGAAGGTAGGTTTCAGGATGAAAAACTGAAGATTTGTGAGTGAGTAATGATTAATGAATAAGGCATATGGGGTAGGACCAATTCATTTATTGAAGTTGAATGGAAGATTTACTTAACAGCATGGACTTTATTTATTTATTTTACATTTGTTGACCGGGATTGTCCGACTGAGCTGAAGAGCCCTTTTTAAGCAGAGGCTCGGGGTGAAAGGCTCCAACATATTGTACAATTTTCATTATAAATTAGCATTAAATAGCAGTGTTACAGGGTTATTACAAGGCATTAAGTAGCAGTACAGTGTTGTACAGTGTCAATAATCAGGAGTATAGCAAAACTATTTCAAGATGTATAAAAAGAAATATGTCATTAAGATGAATATAGTTTTTGGGGTAAGTGGTTACAAAAACCCAGTTTTATCATAGTGCAGTTGGATAAAGGCAAGACAATTGCAACAGAATGTTTCTCAGAGGCAATTTGCTTAATAGATTTTAGAAGACAGTAGAAAGAGTAGTCAAGGAAGATTAGAGAGCTAGTGAGAAGAGTGAGTTAAGGGCAGAAAGTAGATTGAGGTATGAGAAGTAGGGGATATTTAAGGAGTGCGAGTGCAGTGGTAGGACCAGTGACTTTTAAAGTGCTCTTTAGTGGCTGTCTTAAATTGTTTAGGATGTGTAAGGGTCCTGATTTCTAGTGGGAGCCTGTTCCAGGCAGTAGTGGGGTGATAGCTGTACGTGTTGTGTCCAACTTTAGACTTAAGTTTGTAGATTTGTAGTAGGTCTTGGTTAGAGCTTCAGAGAGGTCTGGAGGGAGAATAATGGGAGATGAGAGAGGATAGTGCTGGGCAGTAGGAAGGCTGGCATAGGATAGAATGGATGATCTGGAGCCGAGAGAGAAGAAGCTGGTGGGGTAATTCAAGCCAGTTTAGGTGTTTTAGAGAGAGACAGTGATGGGATTTATAGGTTTGTTGGGCAGTAAATCTAGCTACCTTGTTGTAGGTAGATTTGAGTTTGGTCAGGAGTGTTGAGTTAAGATTTGTGAGAATTTGAGAACTGTGCATTAGACTGGGTAGAAGGTAGATAAGAGAGAGAGTAATCTTGGCTTCAGAGGTAAGGAATTTCTTGTTACAGTAAAGGAGCCCTAGTTTTGAATGAGTCTTTTTGATACAGTTATTAACATGCAAGTCAAATTTAAGCTGATCGTCGATGGTTACGCCTAAGAACTTTAGTACTGGATTCTACCTGAATGGGAGTGTTATTAAGGAACTGTATGGAGAAGAGGGTTTAATATTGTTGAACTTTTTAGAACTGTTAGAAACAGTAAAAGTCATGAGCTTCGGAATGACTGTCTGTGAACTTGTGCTAAAAATCAAATGGACATTGTAATACATGAATTATCTATGTATTAATATAATCAGTCATTTGGGGAAATTGACTGTGCATTATACATGAGGAATGCAGAAATGCATTTGTCAGTGATGACCCTGAGTAAAGTAGCTCTAAAAAACAGCTGGTAAAATCTATCCAAGAAGAAATGGTAGCCCAAGAGACCAAAGTACCTCAAGAAACAAAAGGCTTTTTATTCCAGATTTTCTCTAGTACCAAGAGAAGAAGTGGTGATAATTTAATTCATTTTTTGAAAATATGAATAATGGATCTGACAAAACTAAAATTTTAGAAAACCCCACAATTCAACAATTCAGAATGTTTTTTTTGCAGGCATTGCTCCCCATTCTAAGTACCCAGTTGCATTCTTAATAGCCCTAGACTTACAAGATGCATAGTTATATATTGTAGTATTCAGAGGATGCAATTTCTGAGGTTTGTGGTGGTGGTGGGGGTCTGCTTTTTCACATTCATCCTGCTTAGTTTAGCTACTACTCCCATTGTATTCGCCAAATGGGTGGCCCAGTGATAAGCACACCACCAAACCAAGACCATCCACATTTTCCCTTACCTGAATATCTGCCTCATCCAAACCGAATCCTTAGAGGAAATGCAGAGGGCTCTAAAATACACTCTGCAGTGTCTGTGTTAGACTATGGTTTCCCATCAGTCTACAGAAGTTAGTCTGTGCCATAGCCAGGAAACAATATTCCTAGTGGCTCTCCTAGACACTAGTGTTGTCAGTCTTCCTGCCATGGGGAAAAAAGTGGAATCCTTGCTTGATTATATTCTTTCAGAATTTGACTGCGAAGATTCACTGGACTGCCAGATAGGTTCTCAGCATTGTAGGTCACATAGTTTTGACCATCCTGTTGGTTCCATTAACCAGTAAGAAGGAAGCTACAGTAATTCTTAAGGAAGATGCAGGACAGGCAATGTGAGACCCTGTAGACAGTGATTTCAGTGATTTCAGTGTCAGCATATGTTAAAAAAGAATTAGTCTGGTGGGCTAACCAGTGATGCAACAGGTTACTGCAATAGTGACCTTACTCTAACATCTACAGTTATGGTAAATTAGTTACACAGCTGTGCAGTCCTTCACCATCTGTTCTTTCACTCCTTTTCTGTCATTTGTTGATGGCCATTTCCAAATCATTCTGTTTATACTGCCCTTCCCTTGTACATTGCTTCCTATCTGAAACCATGCTTAGCCCAGTTTTACTCCTTGCATTTTTAACTTGTCACAACTAGTAGCCACACGGCTTACTAACCTGTCCCTTCTACCAGCACTGCCACTTATGTACGTGCTTTACTGTATTCTCTGCTAACCTTCAACAGTATTTTTCTTACCGTATTACTGTTTGCACCCTTCTCTTCTGCATTTTCTTAAACTACAGTGTCTTACCGAAGCATGTCTCTTCCCAGCATTTCACCTCTGACATAATTGGGTATACACAGTTACTTGCACTATGTTTTTTTTTTCTGTATTTGGCCATTTAATATCAACTTCTCCCTGTTTTTCTGTTTTTACCGTATTACTGTTTGCACCCTTCTCTTGTGCATTTTCTTAAACTACAGTGTCTTACCGAAGCATGTCTCTTCCCAGCATTTCACCCCTGACATAATTTGGTATACACAGTTACTTGCACTATGTTTTTTTTTTCTGTATTTGGCCATTTAATATCAACTTCTCCCTGTTTTTCTCTCTGTCAGAACTAATGTTTACATGGAAACTGACTGGGAAGGGGAGTCATTTTGATTAATTTTCAGTGTTTGCCATCTGGAGTTTCCACTAGGAAAGTCTTGAAGTAAATTTTTATCTGTTTTGTCTTTGTCTCCTAGCGTGTGTGTGTGTGTGTGTGTGTGTGTGTGTGTGTGTGTGTGTGTGTGTGTGTGTGTGTGTGTGTGTGTGTGTCAGACCGTGTTGTCCCTTTGTCAGAATAGCACAGCTGTCAGTGACTTAATAAGAATTCGGGAAGCTGTGCTGTAGTAATTCTTAATCGTTTTACAGAGATAATGATCCTTTTCTTGTGTATTTCCATTGTATATTGTTACAAGTTCATTCTTTTCTACATTGTACTACTTGCTATAATGCCTTGTGTCATATGATTGCACCTTAAAATTGTATTACTAGCTTGATCATTTTCACCAAAACTTTTCTCCCTGGTCACCATTCTAAATGGAATTCTTCTCAGCAGGAAATTAAAAGTCAGAAACAGCATGAATAATAAATACGGCACCAAATAATCAGAGGTACAAATGGGATGTTGTAACAATTCGGTTATTATAGTAACAGAGCACATAACATTCAGCATGAATATATAAACAGTGCACCAAATAATCAGGGTTACAAATAGGATGTAACAATTCGGTTATTATCATAATATATCACATTCAGCATGAATAAATAAATATAACACCAATCAATCAAGGGTACAAATGGGATATTGTTGTAACAAATCGGTTATTATAGTAATAGAGTGCATAACATTCAGCGGGTCTGTATTAGATGAACAAAAGTTTATCTAATCGAATGCTCACATGAGCGAAAATTGTGGAACTCGAAACCGCAATTCTGAGATCGCGGTACAGTGAAGATGGGAATATTTGCCCTTTCCTCACTGTAGTGCGATCTCGGAGTTTGAATATATATTTAGGGAGGGGAGTGGGGGGCACAGCCCCCCACAGTTGCAGTTTCGAGTTTCTGGATTTTTGCTCATGTGAGCGTTCAGTTAGATGAACTTTTGTTTATCTAATATAGACCCACATTCAGCATGAATAAATAAATAGAGCACCAAATAATGTCGGTTACAAATGGGATATTGTAGTAACAATTCGGTTATAATAGTAATAGAGCATATCGCATTCAGCATGAATAAATAAATAGCGCACCAAATAATAAGGGGTACAAATAGGATATTCTAGTAACAATTTCGTTATTATAGTAATAGAGTGCATAACATTCAGCATGAATAAATAAATACAGCACTAAATAATCTGGGTTACAAATGGGATATTGTAGTAACAATTCAGTTGTTATAGTAATAGAGCATATCGCATTCAGCATGAATAAATAAATAGCGCACCAAATAATCAGGGGTACAAATGGGAAATTATAGTAACAGTTCAGTTATTATAGTAATAGAGTGCATAACATTCAGCATGAATAAATAAATAGAGCACCAAATAATCTGGGTTACAAATGGGATATTGTAGTAACAACTCTCTATTATAATAATAGAGTACAATAGAGTGCTTGACATTCAGCATGACTAAATAAGTAGCACACCAAATAATCAGGGTTACAGTTATGTTACTTATTTATTGATTGATTGATTGGCATTTGATTACCAGGAAAGTGCAAGTGGGTAGAAGCCCATTTTCAGTGGAGGTCAGGGGAGAAAAGCTCCAAAATATAGTACAACATATAGCAGTAAAGCACACCATCTGTTTAATTTCTTTAACGCTAGCATTCCATACTGTCATGGTTTCTTTTGATGTGATAACTGGATTGTGTTCGACTGAAAAAAAATGGATGAATCAATGAAGTTGCACTTGATAATAGTCTTTGGAGTGCTGTTAATTTTTTTTTTAGCAGTAAAGTCACTGAAAAGTCTGTTGCATTCCACAACAGTGTCTTGTATTTTTTACTATTTCTAATTTTACCATGTTTGTAGACCCTCCCCAAGCATTTCAAGGCCTTACGTAGAAGGTGTAAACGTATATCGTTAACAACATGCAATGAATTTAACATTGAGGGTGGCCTAATGGTTAAGGTGTTTGCCTTCCATACACAAGGTGCAGGGTTTGAGTCTCACAAGAGAAAATTGGCTAGGCTTAAAATGGCACACAAGGGCAGTTAGCCTAGTACTAATCTATGAGTCTATAAACGCCTCTTACTATTACATGATAATGCCACTAACATACGGATAGTAAATATTCTGGTCTGACACTTGGCTAGTAGATAGTATTGTGTTTCTGTTAAGAATTATTTACAGCTATCCTCACAGCTGATTATATGCTGATCCTTGGTTTGTGATGTCATAGTTATTTTCAAAACCGTACATTCTTAAGACATGTCATTACGGAAATGACGATATGTGGTGCAAACAGGCGTTGAATGTTTTCATTGTTTAGCACGTGGAAGGATTTTTTGTAGTGCATAAGACATTAGTAAAGAAAATTAAGAATTTAATTGTAGATGTAGCAGAAATTAATTAGGATAATGTATGTTCCTCAGTATTTTACAAATCTGTTTTATTTAGGTTTTAGTATTTCGTCAGTATACAGATGATTTTTTTTTAAAGAGCTGTAGGTTTTGATTTTTTTGCTGAAATACATAACCAAGTGATATACATCCTTGTGCTTTTGACGATATGGAATTAATTACTTTGCTGCACTGCATGTCCTCAGAGTTTGTGGTTTGATTTAAGCAGCTGGTCTAGTACAAAATTTAAATACTACATTATTGCTGTGTAAACTCAACACTTTTTTTTTGTTGTTGTTGATTTTTTTCAGAGTGAACAGATCACTCATCAATCCTGAAGTCCGCAACATGATTCATCCTGGAGATCGAATCCTGGAGATTAATGGCACCCCAGTCCGACACTTATTGGTGGATGAGGTAAATAGGAATAGATATGCTTGCAGTAGAGCGTGATGTGAGGATGTGAACACCAGACTAGCACCAGATCCTGTACTCTGTTTGTTTTTGTTTTGTGTTGTACATACAAGTCTTGCATTTTGCTTCCAGAAGTAATTTTTTTCACTGCATGTGATGATGTTTAATATCATATGTAATGTGTTTTGATGTGCAGATGGGTGAGCAGGTACTGTGTTTGGAGCTTTCCTTGGCTTTAAAGCTGTGTAAGCTAGGAAAGTGCAGAGGTTTCTGTGTGACATTTGTGTGTGAATATTTGCATGTAGTACTTGTGTCTGTTTGTTATTGTACAGCATTGTTTAGGCTTGTGTATGCAACTTTGTGTCTGGGATATGACACAAATCTGTCAGCTGGCAGAATAGCATGCTTTGCAACCCCTGAAGGATGCGTGTGCCTAAGCACACACGTGCACCCCTTCCCCATGGTCCTGAAAAGTGACTTGAACATTTGTCAGTTGTATGTCACTTTTCTGTGACTATTTCCTACTTGAGCAAATGTATATTTCTGTTTACATAGGCTGTGTGCTTTTAGGCAGCTGGTGTGCACCCCCCCTCCCCGTTTGCCAAGTCTGAACCTGAATGTGTTTGACATAAGGCAGATGTTTAAAGAGAGACCAGCAGTGTTTGGCACATGGTCTTTCTTAGGAACAGGCCTAATAATTGTTTGTAGTTCCCCATGTCCCAGCATCCTTGCATAAAATGAAAAAACTCTTTAGTTTGTTACCCACAGTGTATTCCTCGTTTAGCACTTTGGTGGGTATTTTTGCCAGCTGCTGCCCACCCAGCTTTTCCCATTAAAACTTGCCTCAGACTTCTACTTACAGCTTGCTTTTCTTTTTAGATGTCTTGCAGTTCTGCAGTAGTATTTGTTGTCCCCTCATTCAGTTCTTTGAACAGCTGTCACAATATTTTAGGTTTATTTACATTTTTTTCATGTATGTTTGTTGAATATACTGCTGTTTTTATTGTCTCTTTTGAAGAAACAGTTTTGAATGCATTTTGATTTTCTAGCTACATTATTATACAGCTTGTTGGATTATTCACCTTAAGAATGGTTATTGTAAGAGTGTCCGGTTTTATAGTATTATTAATCCATTTTATTGGTTGTGCCATGTAGGTCCTTACTAATCTCTGTAGGGTACACGGTGTCTGCTTTTACTTTGTAACTGGTTTAAAGTTTCTGCCTCTTATTATTGTCCTTTCATGTGAGTCTTTGTTAGTTGGACACTCTATCTCAAGGTTAAAGCCATAGCTAAGGAGGCATGAATGGGGCAACCCCACATAAAAGTTGTTAAGAGGTGTAATTGACACTGTAGAAGAGGTGATCATTCTGTAGAGGTCAGTCGTGCATTTGCTTTGGTTGGGCAAGCGCCTGGCTGTGTACAAATGCAGTTTGCGTTCATTTAAGCGATCACGATTGAGATTGAAGCTGATAAAATTATTTGCTTGCGCTGTGTGCGCGTGTGTGTGTATGCGCGTGTTTGAGCAAGTGTTAACACGTATCGAGGAGCTCTTTATACTATAGTTCCTGAAAGGTGTTTCATATATTGAAAGAGCTATTATTAGCTTAATAGCATATTACAGAGGACTTATTTTTGTCCTCGACTCATTGAGTGGGATGGCAGTTGGAGGATTGCCCAGGGTGCCACTTAACCTAGCTACAACTCTGCTAAAGGTAGATTGCACCTTGCAGAATGCTGAACTCTGAGCAGTTGGTATCTGCTCATCCTGCAGTCCTGGGTTTGATTCCTTCAGTCTTATTTATATTGGGAAACACTGATGAGCATCTGAACAAGTCACAAAACAGGGGTTCCAGGTCACCCTTGAAAAGATTCTGTTTCTGCTTCGCAGACTTACCTGGTTAAAATGAATGTCATAAAACAGTAGAGGCTTGGTGTTTAGTAATGCTAGTGGGGATCTGAGTGGTGGTGAGTGTGGGGTTTGTCATGGAGAGCAGCTTGGAGTTATCTTCTCTGTCACTTTTTTAGAATTGTAGGACACACGGGTTGAAAGACTCTTCTCTTCCACCTTCCACAACCTCCCACCTCCGCTATGTCCCAGATGTCAATGAACCTGCTTGTTTGTCTACACTTGGGCACAGTCAGAATCTGTCAAGCTGGCTCTTCCAGGATAGCTCAGTTGGTAGATAATGTGATTCTCTTCTGTTCTGATCATCCCTTTGATAATGAACTTGTTATCCAATCCAGGTCTCCAGCACTGCATGCCCTCTACTGATTAGTAGGACAGCTGCTTCGGGGGCTTGTCATTGAGTGGCTCTGAGTGCTGTTCATAAGAAAATAGGGGTCGACGAATAGGTTTTCAATAAATTGTAAATTCGATTAAGTGATATAGACCTGGTTATGCGTTATGGGTAGGTAGTGTGTGGGTGTGGGTAGGTAGTACCTGTGTTGGTATTAATGTAGTCTGATATACTGAGGCTGTGGCAGTCAGGTAGTTGCTGTCGGTTTTTGTGTGCAGGTTGAAGGAAATTAATAGATATAAGCAGGAGAGTGAATATGTAGGTCATGGTTATTTGTATTATGGGTTCCTCGTGTGAAGTAACTGTAGTAGGGCCTTGAAGGTCTAAGAGAATGTGGAGGAAAGCAGTATTCCCCAAAGGGTTTTTTGTAGTAGGGCCTTGAAGGTCTAAGAGAATGTGGAGTAAAGCAGTATTCCCCAAAGGGTTTTTACTGGGTGGGGATATTACAGTATGAGTGTATGTGTCTGAGGAACTGGAGTGGACGGGGAGTGAATGTGTGCGAGACGAAGTTTACTTCTGATGAGTGTGAGGCCAATTGATAACATATGGAGGGAATGTTGCTGAGAAGAACAAAGTGTGAGAAACTACATACTTTGGTGTCATTCTCTACCTTTCAGATGGTAAACTTTATCTTTTTATGAGACATTTTTGGGACAGTCTCCATCAGTTACTTTTCTCCTATGTCTGCACTTGCTCTGATGTCTGGACAGTCATTTATGCATCAAACTTTGAAATCATCTTTTAGATTTAGCCTCAAGTATGAATTTTACCTAATCATCAGATCCCTGCCTTTAAGCCATAACTTCCCCACTTCCGTTTAACCTAATTACCCTTTTATCTCACATATTATTGCAGTAAATGCAGTGGAGTAGAGGTTAGTGTTGCCTCACAGCAAGGAGTTCTTCGGTTCAATTCTCTGCTGGGGTGACTTCTGTGCAGTCTGCATGTCCTCCCTGTGTTTGCATGGGTTTCTTCTGGGTGCTCTGGTTTCCTCCCACATTCAAAAGATATGTCTGGAGCATTTCTTCCTGGGACTCCACTGAAAATGAGCTCCAGTAAACAAATGTTAAATAAATAAGTTGTTACCATCAAATCTGTACTCCCTGTTCTGGGTATCAGAACTTATCTCCATATCCCAGCCTCCTTGATTATCTCTCGTCTTCTACCACATTTCTGTTCAACAGTGGTGGTGACATCCAGTCCACTATTTGTTAACTTTACCCACCCTTCCAGACTATACTAAGTGTTAACGCTTGTGTTCCCTTTACGGTTAATTCTAAGTCAAAGTTCACTGCATCATACTGTTGTTGATGACTATCTGATTTTAATAAGTTACTTCATACAATTGCCTCTGCATGCTGTGCTGTTTTGTTCCCTTACCAGAATGCCCAAAGGTTAAAGCCATATGTCCTAACCAGAAAGCCAAAAACTCATACTGCTTTTGGTAATATTTAACTTTGCATGTCTGTGACCCTTTCTACTAGTCTTTAATGTTGTTCCTGCATTGCTTTGATTCTTGATTTGAGAGTTGAGTATCATTTGAACCGTGGTAACAGTTTTCTGTACGACTTACTATTTGTAATTCATGCAGGGTGCTGGATGGTTGCTGGTGCATGCATATCGACATTGTCTTTCTGGATGTCCTTCCTATATGCATCCACTAGTGTCTTCATCAGTTCTTGTGGGAATCACGTGATCACAGGCCATGGGGAAAGAGCACTTGTAGTGTGGCAGGATAAAGGAGTTCAAATCTCAGTTCAGCTGCCAGCATTTACTCTAGACCAGGTAAAATTGTAATTGTCATTTTTTTTGTGGATGAGGAGAAGTCCTGGTCAAAATAAAACCTCTGTCACTAATACATTGTTTTAATTCCATGTTTCCACAACCAGGCTAACACTCACTCTTTCAGGTAGTAAGTGGTGAATCTAATCAGTATATGTCATAGTTGCCTACCTTCCCCTTTCTGTAGTGTCCAAGCGGTACAGTGTGCTCATTCCAACTGGGTTTCCTCAAGAGGGATGTTGTAGACTCTTGCAGCTCCGATCACATAAACGTCAAACAGTCCTTTCCTTCTGTTCCTTCAGACAGGCCTGTTATCCAGTGATTTTTTCTTTGTACCTTAACGTCTTGGTCAGCTACCATTGCATTGAGAAGGTGCAGTCTTGCTTCGTTTGCTGCCACACTGGATTTCAGTAATTCATTCTTGTATAACAACATTTGGAGAGCATCAGAATGTTCATTGACGGCCTCTTTTACTTCCTTCATTTGTTGATCATTTTCTTTCATGCAGCTGTCCTCCTTAGAGTTCATGGATTGCGTTTCTTTTTAAATTGTTAACACAGTAAGTTCAGGTTCATCGTCTTCAGACAGATGCATTTTCTCCAGCTTCTCTCCATCTTTCCTCCCCTGTGTTTCTTGACATATGGCAGCTTCGCACTGCTTGTTTTTTTTCCCTGTTGTATTGCTTCATAAAATGATTTGTGCAGCTTCTTTCCTACATACTGTGCAGTATGAGCCAAGTAAGTGGACCTCAGATCATCCTGACTGTAATTTTATTTGTTTTGTCCCCTTGTGGCTTTCACAACAGCACCATTACCGGAAGTCAATTCCAGGTCTATTCTTGAAGCATCTACCATTCGCACTTTTACAAAACATTACAAGATTGATGTTTTCTCTAGGACTAAAGCAAGGTTTGCTGCATTTGTTTTATTGGGGCTTTTGGATCACAACTGTGTTCAAGTTTCCTAATCTCCCGTCTGTTAGTAATACTGCAGCAGTGATCATGGAAGGATGTAGTACAGCTGTGTAAGAACTTATCATGACAGTAGATGTCTTGACTGATCGGTGTTGCAATATTACATCCATTCCCCTTCTTTTCTGTTCCTTTTTGATGTTTTGATGGACTGAGGAGGGTTCTTTATTTTTTCAACATCTTTTTTTTTTAACTTATACATATGTATATAGTTTCCTGTATGCCTGTTTAAGCTCTTTTTTTTCTGGGTCAAGAAAGTCCTAAGGTACTTCTTATCTGTACATCCCTCATGTACCTCTGCTTCTGGTGGGCTGAGGTCATACGTTGGATATGTGGTGCAAGGGGAGGGTACCCAGACTGTTATGTTGGCTGTACACATGGCTGTCCTTGGCAGGATATCCCATCAGTTTATAAAACTGCAACACTGATCCAGACGGGCATCTACTGTTATGCTAAGTTATTACACAACTGTACTTTATTTGGCAATCAACAAAATTATTAAATACAAGTGGCAGAGAAGTGTGTGTGATGCTACTATTTGTTGGCTAATGAGTTTGAAGTGTTAGCATGATTTTTATGTAGTGCTTGACAGGCCTGCTGAACATGCCATCATTATGGCTATGTTTCAAGGTTACATCCCAGGTACTCTGGACTTTTTCATGTACTCTTACACTGAAGTCGCAGGACCCATAATGCCATGAAGTAAAGAAAAGAAGAAAATGTTGGTAAAATGGAAAAAAGACTAACGTGCACTAGAAGGTTTGATGAGCGTGGTGCTGTTTTAACTGTTATAAGACAACTTGTCTTTTCCCCCCAAAAATTTACCATAGGTTGAAGACCTGATTCAGAAGTCAAGCCAGACATTACGGTTGCTTATAGAACATGATCCTGTCTCGCATCGCCTCCAGAGGTTACAATCCTTCTCTCCAGTCTGCTTAGAGCTCACACCTCCCACACATTCCATTCGAACAGACAGCAACAAAAACTTGAATGATGAAGGCACACTGCACAGAAGGTCGTTGAGGTAAGGTTGGGCTATTTTTCCTCAGTCACTGCCTGCTCCTAGTACAGCTTGGCAGTTTTTCAGGGACCTTACATACCCAGTTTTAGAGAGATGCTGGTAACCTATCCTACGGTTTATTCTTTCTCTGCACTTGCGATGTACATTTGTTCTTGTGATTGCACACCAGACTCCGTGTGCGTAAGGCTGTTTAAGCACACACTGACTTGCAAAGTTAAGATGGTATTATTCTGTTTAAATTATAAACTGTAGTGCATCCCCTGTCCCCTTAAAAACACTGGTTAATTTACATCATCCTGACAAAGGAGGTTGACAGTTAAGTGACAGTCTCTGGCCACCTGATGGAGAAAGAGCACATCCTCTGGGACATTTGTCCTTCTTCTGACCAAGATATGTACAGGTTTGTTGCTGTTGCCAGAAGTGTTGAAGCTGCCATTTCTGAAATGTCTGGTAAGAAGCACATGATTCAAACTTGTTTCTGCACTTTGTGTATTCCTGAAGGACAGTTGCAGGACATTGTTAGGAGCAGTTTTGATTGGTGGTGAGACCACTGTGCTCTGGTCAGTCAGTGGTTAAGTCGTGACCACCCACACCGACATAAAGATTTGTTTTTGTCACTTTCATTACTTACAGATCCCCCTTGTCTTCATTGATTTCCTGCAGTTCTCAGAAATACGATGCACTTAATTTAACTGATCATTAACAATGTAGTGCCATTGCGGTAGGTGTTTTCTGGCTCATTAGTTTGATAAATTGTTATAGATGTGCTTCAGGTCACAGTACAGCAAAACAAAAATATTTCCTCTAAAATGAACTGCCATTGTATTATTCTCTGTTTGGTCTTCTGACTGGTCTGCCAACCTGTTCTGGTAATGATTTTGTCAGATTTTCAAGCAGTCAAATGACCCCCTGCACAAGGTCATCATGTTATCGTCAGTGTCAGTGGCCCAACATGTAGCATATTTGCTGTTGGTGCTGGAAAATCAGAAGCCTCTTGAGTCCTGTTCCCACTCCAGGTGATTGGATTGCTGACATTGCAATGCAGCATTAGGGGGTGCTGCACTCCTGATTCGTTTTAATGAGATGTTAAAACCAGGGTCCCATTAGCTGAGTTGTTGATAGCTCAACATTTATTGAAGAGAGTAGGGGTCCTTTATTAAATTGCACATGCTTATTTACACCTATGCATATATATATATATCTATACATTATATATATATATATATATATATATATATATATATATATATACATACATACATACATACTGTATACAATTTTCTTTTACATTTTCCAAGAGAATAAAACAAAAACAATAATCACATTTTTCTTTCTGACCCCCACTGCAACTTCCACAACAAAACCTTTTTTAACATCATAGCCAAATTCCACTTTATCACATCCTTCACGCTATCCATATAATACAAAACATTTTTCTTAACATAATTTATGCTTATAATGTCTACAGTCAATCATATCCATATCGTTGCTACTTATTTCTGTAAATCCCTTTACATAATTTGAATCTAAAATCTTTTTCCATAACATTTTTACTCTTTTACATCCCCCCAAAACATGCTCACTGGTTTTGAATTTCTCACAGTACAAACAAATTCTATCTTTCTTGCTTTCATAAGGCATGTTTTCCTTTAGTGGCAATTTTGGTATCATCATTCTCCATAAGAAATCTTGTCCCCCTGACATTTTTTACATCTTACTGTTCTTGTTTGTGTGGCACTCCTTTTTTTCTTTTTGTAACCCTTTCCATGGATATATTTGAAAATAATTTCCATAATATTGTTGTGACACACTTTTCTTCCCATTTCTGTTTTTTACACTTGTTTTCCACAAAAGAATTTTATCCTGATAATTCTCTAATTCTTTATTACAACAACCTTTCCTTCTTTTTAAACTAAAAAAAAAGTAACCATTCCATTTTATACTTTAAGATTAGTGTCTTTGTTAAGGTAGAATAATCTAGTCTGATTTTTGTCTTATTAGAGGTTCATACGAGATTTCTAGGCTAATGGCTCAAGAACCCTGATAAGCCTAGCCAGTTTTACCCAGATTTTACCCAATTTTCTGTCCTTATAGGAAAGATAACAAGGGTTAGCAAGCGGGATTTTGACAATTTTTACAGACTGTCTCTGTCCATAAGGGACATGGGTGCCATCCTCAGCAGTGAATTTGGGATTTCTCATCCATTTGTCCAGATTGCACTTGAATATGGCCAGAGAAGGGCTCTGCTTCACGTGAATAGGAAGCCTATTCCAGAGGAGGGGCAATCTCTGGGACACATATCTATCTCTCCAGTGTATCTGTTCCTGGCAGAGATCAGGTGTAGAGCCTTGGAGTGGGTAACCCTTGTGCAGTTAGTTTGGGAATTTGCAACATTTTCATTAGGACTGGGTCAGAGACTACCTTGTAGGTCAAGCATCGATCACCCTTCAAGTAATCGGTAGGAAACTGAATGCAGTGATATGGCATTTAATCAGTCCGCATATGACATGTTGGTTATACTCTGTATTTGTTTGGATGAGAAACTTCTTGAAGATGCTCCAGCTGTTCCAGGTGACTGGCGAGGTACATGCCATTGGGTACATTGTACTAGATTATTGATTTGATTGAGGGGCTGGGTACAGTGGTACTATGACATCCTTAGATCTGGACGCCATGCTCTTACTTATAAGCTGTGCCACGTAGAAGGATTTCTACACCACCATGGACATTTGGTAATCAAAGTTCAGATTACTATCTATGTAAGTACCCAGATCTGTCACCAGTGGGTCCATTCTTAGCGGGTGCTATCAATGCTATAATTTGCAGGGGTATTTTATTTCCCAAAGGGTGTTATTATGCACTTCTTCACATTTAGTTTGAGGCCATGGCTCTGACACCAGTCATTGTCTCCGTCAGTCCTTACTAGGATATCAGTATCATTTTAGGAATCAGTGATTTGCAGTCATCAGCAAACTTGGTCAGTCAAAGGCCATTTACATTTGCCTTGTCATCTGAGACGTACATCTGAAACAAGAGTGGGCCCAGCACTGAGCCCTGTGGTACTCCACTGGTGACTGTCATCTTGCTGGATGTGGATTCCCCCACTCTAATAGCATGTATCCTATCTATTAGCCATTTGGTTATCCATCTGGTGGCGTTGAGGTGTATGTCCAATTGTGTGAGTTTATCTGTAATACCAGAATGAGGTATTGTATCAAATGCCTTGACCAGGTGAAGGTAGGTGGTATGCACTGACCATGGCCTTGGTGACCTTCTCAAAGAAGTCCACCAGACCGAGCAGGCAGGACCTGCCCTTGATGAAGCCGAACTGGATTGGGTCTAGAGTCTGGAGATTTCTATGTCATTTCTAATTATGCCCAAGATTATCCTTTCCATAGCCTTCCACATAAGGCTAGTCAGGCTTATGGGTTGGTAGTTCCTGGGTCCTTTGATGGTTCACGAAATGATAGTCAGTGCCAAAGTAGTGAGTGAAGCTCACCACCAGCCACAGTGTATTACTTTAACACTTCCTTCACAGTGTATTAGTTTTTTAACACTTCCTTCCCAGTGTATTAGTTTGTATTATACTTTCTTCTCAGCATATTAGTTAATTTTTTTACGATCTTTTAAAACAATTATGTATATGTATGTAGTGTGTGTGTGTGTGTGTGTGTGTGTGTGTGTGTATGTATATATATATATATATATATATATATATATATATATATATATATATATATATATATATATATATATATATATATATATATGTTTTTTTTTTAAGTTTTGAATAAGTGCAGTATTTAGGTGTAAAAGATTTTAAATGCTATTTTTTTAATGAGTGTAATAGATAATTGATGGTTTAATTGAATTATGAGGTTTGATTATCCAATATGTTTTAGTATAACTTGATGTGAGCAATGATAGAGGTAGCATATCTGAAGAAGTTCTAAGTTAGAACGAACACGTAGTGACCCAAATAAGCATTCATTTTATTGCTTGTTTTGATTTTATTGTTGTTATATTATTAAATTGGCTTTATCCCCGTATGTTGGCTGGATTCCATTCGCCTCTTCTGTGCCTATTTTAGTCCATTGAAGGTTCCCCTTGGTGCAGAGGGATGACTGTTGCTGTCCTGCACTCAACTGGGTCAAAGCCTGTCTAGAGACAGTGGGTAAATAAAGATCTGAGTGGATCTGCTAGGTCATGTTTCAAGCTATTTAATGGGCACCCTCGGATTCCGTCAGGGCCTATTAATGCCATGTTTCTAGCTTTGGAGAGCATAGCGATGACCTGTGCTTTTGTGATAACAGGCAAAGGAATGGTAGGTGGTGTACCATAAATGTAGATGTTCGAGTGTATTCACTGTTGCAGTCCAGGTTACCCACCCGCCATCCCCCCTTTTCTTCTGATGGAACCTATCTTTCCTTCTCTGATTTATACAACCTATGTGGTGTATTTGCTTGTGGATGAAGGTAAAGTTTATATTGCTGCATGTTATTTTATATATAGATATACATTTTGACTACCCTTTTTGGGGGCACCTGACATCTGGGGCAAGAAAAACTAAAGAAAATGGCATTGGCTGCTTCTTTTATACCCCTGACGACCTGATGTCAGGGAAGGGGCGACGACAGCCTACGCATGACCCAAGACTTTGGAATTCAGGCTGACTGAGGGCAACCTGCCAGTTGGATTAACCAAATGTAATGACTGCAACAGTAAATACACTTGAACATCTGCATTTATGGTAAATGTACACAACTGTACTATATCCAGCAAGGCACTGCTGCTCTGTGTGCAACTCAGATGCTCCTAGAGCAGCAGGTGGACTGGGGAGGGTTGCAGAGATAGTTATTCTAAGAGAAATTTAAACTTGAAAGCATTCGCATCTGTACAGGGCACTGCTAACTGCAGCTGTGCAGAGAGCAGCCTAGTGCAAACAAAAGTCTTATATAGAATCAGAAAATCAAGTTTTAGAACAGCAAGGCCTACAGACCAATCAGGAAGGCACACATTAAGTTTTCAGCCAGCTGCCCCCAACTCAAATAGGTTTGCTACAGCAGACTTCTACCCAAGAGTGCAGTCAGAAAACACTTTTAATGTAAAAATGCTAGTTTTAGAGCTCAAGTGCAGGGAAACTGCACAGTCTATATACTAGAGTCCTGTAAAACTAGTGGACTTCCATTCATGCTTGCCACTTGATTGCTTCCGCTAAACTAAGCAGAGAGGTCATCTTAGGCTACTACTTTATTGAGGCTAGCAGTAGTTAAGGTAATTTTTACACAACTCCATACATACACACATGCACACACACACACACACACACACACACACACACACACACACACACACACACACACACACACACACACACACAGGTTAACTGCTGTGAGATTAGAACCCCCTACCTATCCAGCTATGCAATGTAGTAGACACAGTACTTAACGCAAGTGCCACAACAGATTTCCTCTCCTCATGTTTTAAAACTTTCACTATGGATCTGATGAGGTCAAGATCTATACATGTAATCAGTTTCAAAGAGGGAAATACCTCCTTCAGAGTGAGGGATATGTAATCTTTGTATACACTGATTTTTACATATCATTTGAGAAATTGATCAATGTAGGATGTATCGTGTGCATCTGCAAGCACTCCTTTAACAATGAGTGTTGCTGTCAAATGCTTTTTTGGGTGCTTACATATTATCGCAACCACATTTTTCACGGCAATAGTGGTTGGTTCCCGAGCCTGAAATATGTTCCTTAATGTTTTTAAAATGTTACATGGTGTGTTTTCTTTAACAGTCCAGGCTGTTTTCTGAACTGTTATCACTAAAATGTAAAAAAACATACTGTTGCTGTTGGTTTATATGCTGTACTACCAGCATGTCTGTTATTCCAACTCATCCTGCTGAACGTTCCTTTTTTCCTGAGAGCAAATGCAGAAAAATAACGGTTGTAATGAAATTTGCCCATCACAGGTGTGTCATTATTCAAGTGTGACTCGTACAAGACAGTATGTTGCTTAGTTTAAGAAACATGTAGCGTGACACTCAGCTTTCCTAGAAAAAAGACTGATGTTATGTAGTCCTATCTCACCTACATTCTTACCTGTAGGTTCGGAGCAGAATATCGGCTCCGACTCTGCCAAACTTTTCTAGCTCAAAGTCTTCTATTGGCTGGGCTAAGCAGGTATCCCATGGTGCACTGCTCCATATCCCCAGATCTCGTTTGCCATTCATGTAGCTCGGACGTGGTCTCGTTCTTGGCTGTGGCTAAGTACCTTTTTCTTGTCTTAAGAAAAATTATTGTTCTGAAACAAAAAGCTATTTTCATAGCTATTGTCTTTAGTGTTGTTTAGCCTTTTGGTAGTGTGCTTGTTTTGTGGTATCCCGATAACTGTTCCCTCGGGTTAGGCCCATTTCAGTTAGAGTACCTAGTCCTTTCATCCTCTCTGTTTGTCAAACCATTTAAATTAGAGGTTTGATTTTCTGTTCTCCAACCCTTGTAGTCATTAACCGTTTTAGAGGTTTTTTGACATAGTTGGTCTCAGTGTGTTTCTCCAGAGTGTGTGTACTGTTTCAACTTTTAACTGATTCCCGCGTTTTTTGTGGTGTTGAGTGTCTTTGAGTTTTCCTGTCAGACTTTCTCTTAGATTGCATTGTTGGTGTTTCTTGTGAATATGTCTAAAGATTCCAAAGAGCACAAACCTTCCGGTTTCAAAAAGTGCTCTAAATATGAGTACAAAATGTCCATCACCGATGGGCATTCTAATTGTGTCTATTGCCTGGGAGCCATTCATCTGCAGGAGTCCTGCAGCTTTTGCCATGCATTCAGTCCCAGAGTGCTCCAAGAGAGAAAAAATAAGCTGATCCTAAAGGGACTCTTGAAACCCTCTTTCGAAGAGTCCGTAGATTGTTCTCCCAGTGCTAAGTCTAAATCATCCAAGCCTAAAAAGAGATCTCCGGCTCCGTCAGCTTCATCGGAGCCTCCGGAGAAAGATACGAAAATTGCATTGACCTCCTCAGCTCCACTGTCCTCGGGGCCACAGGAGGTGTCAGTGTTGATGGAACTGGCGTCGGCTCCTATTATATTGGAACCTCTTCGGAGCCGATCGCCCAGTCTCAGACCATCTCGATCTCCCTCTCAGTCCTCCAAATCCTCCAGGACCCTTTCGGATGTGGATGTTGATAGGGTGGTCCAGAGGCTCCTCCAGTCACCGGTTTTGGCAAAATTGTTTTCGGCTCCGGCCCAGTCGGCTCCGGAGCCCGTTCCAGCCCCTGCTTTGATCATTCCTCCTCCGAGCACATCTCTGGCTTCGGAGCCGGAGTGTACCGTGCCGTGTGATGTTCCTAGTCCGGTGGCCCCTCCGGCTCCATCGGTAGCGACATAGGCTCCGACCCCATCGGCTCTGTCCTCGGGGTTTGGGACTCGGGATTCTTCAGTCGGGCCTAAGGGGGACATCTCGGGACATATTTTGGTTCCAAGTCTCCCTCTCAGTGCCTCGGCTCGAGGAATTCCGACTCCCGTCATGGAGGCTGACCGGTCCTCGGACTCAGGGGGGCCAGCCTTTGAGGCCATGTGGACTGCGCTGGCCAGATCATCAGCTACATCAGGTGGATTGGTCACTCTGTCCCCCACCACTCCAGTGAGAGCCTCTGACCACCATCTATCCATGGACAGCAGAGCACCAAGGCCTAGGGATACCCCTGTGGTCCCCAACTTTCTGAGGGCCCTTCAGAGTTCATGCCTGAAGAGCACCTTAGAAAGAAAACGTGCAAGAGGAAGCACATAGACTCCCAGGATGAGTCCCTCACTTCTGATACTGACCTCGAGGAATCGGAGGGGTCCCCCAAATCATCCTTTGATGATGTTTCCCTCTCCGACATCCTGGAGATACTGAAGCAAAGAGGTGACTGGCCATCCAAAGCCCCTTCTGAGGATGAGTCGGTCTTCCTTAACACCTTTGGTGCTCAGCCTTCCGCCTCCTGGGTGTCCCCACCCTTCGACAAGCTCCTTGATTTAATCTGTAGAAGGGTGTGGGAAAACCCTGATTCTGTGGAGCCCATACCCAGGCATCCCAACAAGTTTCTTTCTGCTCCCCATTGTAAGAAGTTCTTGTCCAGAAGAGTCCCTGTAGATGCCATGGTGGTGGCAGCAGCCACTCAGAAGGAAGTAGCGGAGACCTCTTCCTCCGTCCATCCCCCTAACAAGGAGTCTAGGACCATAGACCGGTATGGGAAGCGTACCCTCTCATCAGCAACCTTTACCTTACTGTCACTGAATTATCTGTCTCATGTCACTCGGCTCCAGAGAGATCTCTTCAAGGAGTTAGGAGATACTCTTGTGGGTAACATCCCTGAGGTGGTGGTCCATACGGTTAACGCCCATGTGTCTACCCTCAACTCCATTGTCAACTCCTCCATGCGGCTCATTTCGTATGCAGCCGAGGGAGCGAGTAGGGCAGCTAGCTCAGGCGTTGCCCTTAGAAGGCAAGCCTGGCTGTGCCTGTGTCACTTTGCGGAGGCCTTCAAGTCTTCCTTCACTGACGCCCCCTTTGATGGTTCTTCTTTGTTCGGGACCAAAGTGAAAGACACCCTCACCAGGTGCGAGCAAGAGGGAAAGACCCCGTCTGCCATAGGGGTCCGTTTTTCCCTTCCTTCTAGGCCTTACCCCAAGGCCCAGTTGGGGGGAGAGATGTGGTTCAAGAACTCACAGAGGTTTTGTCCTGCCACACAAGGTGAGTCCCCCTCCAGAGGCAGAGAAGGGGGAGGTTACGCAGGGAGACGCCGCCCTAGAGGCAGAGGGGCCCCCGCAATTCAGGAGACCGCGATTCCTTTTGCGGCTCTCCCTACTCTCGTTCCTGAAGGAGTGCCCGGCTGTGCTTATCTGGAGCCAGTCGGGGGTCGAATTTCGTTATATCCAGAAGCCTGGAACAGCATCACCCAGGACCGATGGGTATTACGAATAATTTCCGGAGGTTACCTCATTCCGTTTACATCAAACCCCCCTTCAGTCAGAAAAATCCCAGACGTTCCACCCAGTCAAAGGGATCAAGCAGCCTCAGAGGTTTCAAAGCTGCTAGGAAAAGGAGCCATCCAGCGTGTCCCTTCAGACCAAATCAGATTAGGGACTTACTCAAGATTCTTTTTGGTGCCAAAAAGAACAGGGGACCTGAGACCCATATTAGATCTCAGCCAACTAAACAACTATGTACAGAAGTCCAAGTTCCGTATGGTCACACTACAATCGATTCTCCCATTGTTGGGAGAGGAGGTACGGATGTGCTCCATCGACTTCAAGGATGGTTACTACCATGTAAAAATGGACAGGACATCCAGGAGTCACCTACGCTTCCGGCTGGGAGCCAGTCATTTCCAGTTTCGAGCCCTGCCCTTTGGTCTCACCACAGCCCCCAGGGTGTTCACCAAGTGTATGGCAGTGGTGACGGCTCACTTGAGACGTCAGGGATTCCAAGTGTTTCCGTATCTGCACGACGGGATCCTTACTGCCCCCACCAGGCATCAACTAGTCCATACCAGGGACGCCAGCATCACTCTATGTCAACAGTTGGGCATAACATTAAATTGGGAAAAATTTGCTTTGTTGCCCTCGTAGCGTGTCACCTTTATAGGTGCAGAATTAGACACCATTCGAATGTAAGCATTTTTACCACAGGAGAGGATCAGAGTCTTACAACAGCAAATACACATCCTGATGCCCCTGAGGATAGCGAAGGCAAGATGGGTTCTCCAACTCCTGGGGACCATGGCAACAACAATTATATTCGTCCCCCTAGCGAGATTGCACATGAGACTTCTCTAGTTGCTTCTCTTTGTTCAATGGTCTCTCCAAATATTTCCACTGTCCCACCCCATTTTGCTCACGGACAGATGCAAACAGGACCTCAGTTGGTGGCTTTGCACCAACAGTTTGGACGGGGGAAGGCCCTTCAGTTCACCCATCCTGGTTGCCACAGTGACCACGGACACCTCCCAGATGGGGGGGGGGGTCATTATCTGGGCAGGACAGTCCAAGGCACGTGGCAAGATCACGAGATACATCTGCATATCAACGTCCTAGAGATGAGAGCAGTGCTACTTGTGTTGCAGGCACTTCAGAGCTTTCTACCTCTAGGGACGATTGCAATACACTCGGACAACATGTCAGTAGTGTGGTATCTAAACAAGCAAGGGGGAACCAGGTCTTACCCCCTGTGCAGGGAGGCCATGCGAGTGTGGCAGTGGGCAATAACTTCCCAACGTTTTCTGGTGGCAACGCACATTCCGGGGAAGTCCAACGTGATTGTGGACAGGCTAAGCAGAGCTATTCTGATGCCTTACGAGTGGTCCCTGAATTGTCTGATTGCAGAATGAATCTTCAGCAGATGGGGTCAGCCTTGCTGCGACCTTTTTGCCAGCCCCCTCAATGCCAAATGCAGCAACTACTTCACGCTGATCCCCCCACAGGGGGAGTCACCCAGGGACGCTCTGGTTCACGATTAACCCTCCGGTCTGTTTTATGCTTTCCCTCGTTTCCCTTGCTGTCAAAGGTGATTCAGAAGCGCAATCCTTGGGAAGCAGAATGATTCTGATTGCTCCACACTGGCCTCGTCAAGTCTGGTTCCCCTTTCTTCAACCATACATTGTGGACACTCCTTGGATCCTGGACCCTCAACCAGATTTACTGACACACATGTCGGGACAGTTCCACCCCTCTCTGATGACCCTCCGGTTGACAGCCTGGCTACTCCACTTCCGTCGTTAGTTAGGCTTCATAAATTTTCACCGGAAGTGGTTCACATTTTATCTTCCTCTCATAAGCCATCTACTAGGAAGATTTACTCTAGCAAATGGAAGAGGTTTTCTATTTGGGAGCATACCCAAGGAATTGATCCTTACACAGCTCCAATTGCTTCAATCTTGGAGTTTTTGTCTATGCTTTTCCATCAGGGTTCCGCATCAGCTACCATCAAAGTTCAATTGGCAGCGATTTCTAATTTTCATGTGGCTAATGAGCCTAGTCTCATGGCTCATAGACTCTGCAAGGCTTTCCTGAAAGGTACTCTGTTACTCCGTCCTCTGAACCTGTCTTGCCCTGGGATCTCAATTTTATTCTACAAGCCCTTACTTCACCACCTTTCGAGCCTGCAACTACCTGTGAATTGAAATTCTTGACCTGGAAAACAGCCTTCTTAACAGCAATCACTTCAGCAAGGCGAGTTTCAGAAATTCAAGCCCTCTCTGTCAAACCTCCATACTTAATCTTCCATAAGGACAGGGTTTCTCTTAGACCAAACCCTTCCTTTCTTCCTAAAGTGGCTTCCGTGTCTAATCTTAATCAATCCATTGAGTTGCCTACATTCTTTCCTCAATTTTCGAACAAGGCAGAATTTAAATTTCATCATTTGGATGTACACAGACAGTTACGTTTCGATTTGCACCGAACAAAGGATATCCGGAAGTCGGATCAACTATTTATCTCCTTTTTGGAGAACAAAATTGGGTACCCGGTCTCCAAGATCACCATATCCAGATGGATATCTAGTTGCATCTCTTTCGCCTATCAAGCAGGAGGAAAAGATCTGCCATTTCCAGTCAAGGCTCATTCTGCTCGGGCTGTTTCGACATCTACAGCCTATTAAGTCAGATTGTCAATGGATGATATATGTGCTGCGGCTACTTGGGCTTCTCCTCACACATTTGTTTCTCATTACAAATTAGACGTGGTTTCTAGGGGCGGGTCATCCTTTGGCTCCACAGTACTCAGGAGTATTTTCCTATGAGCCACCCAGGATGTAGGTGCTAGGGACGTTGTCCCACGGGTAAGAATGTAGGTGAGCTAGGACTACATAACATCAAGAAGTTATGTACTCACCATAATGTTCGATGTATGTAGTCCATCTCATCTCGCCTCACATTCTTACTTACCCTCCCACCGTCCCCCTTCCTGGAGGATCTGGAGGTTAGGTTTTTATCTACAGAGTTCCCTTTAGTTTAGATTATTCTTTTTTATCTGGATGTTGTGTATGCATGGGGTACGAATGAGTATTGCAGCAAACTAGATCTGGGGATATGGAGCAGTGCACCATGGGATACCTGCTTAGCCCAGCCAATAGAAGACTTCAAGCTAGAAAAGTTTGGCCGAGTCAGAGCCGATATTCGGCTCCGAACCCACGGGTAAGAATGTGAGGCAAGATGGACTACATACATCGAACGTTATGGTGGGTACATAACTTCTTGTTTTGAAGCAGTGCTAACTGCACTTGCTGAGAAATGCGCACCACATAGAAAGACAAACACATGCAAAGAGCAATCAACATTGTTACAGCACTACTGAAATGAATAATCACTTAAGTACTACCTGGTTTTGTCTGAACATGCCAGCATCACACAAACAAACAAAATCAGTACTGCCAACTTATTCCTTGCAAAATGAAACCACAATCATCTGTCAACCTCGTCCATGCTCACTTTTTAAAAGGATTACGTAGGGCAAGTTATGCATTGCACTGGCTGTTTGCAAGTATGTGTACACATTTCTACAAAGGTAGTAGTTCACCTAAACCATATTTCCTGTTTCTGTGTTTTCCTTCGCTGAAGGATTTGTTCCTCACGGTCCAAATATCGCATTCCTCACTCACACAGCATCTGTGACACTTCAAGTATGTGTCTGTAATGCACGCAAAAAGGGAAAGATGCTTTTATCAAGATTTTGTGTTCCTGAAGGTAATCCCACTTCTTAGCCACCAGTAAGGAGGTGGAATAACACCTTACAGTGTTTTATGTGGTCCTTTGTAGTCAACAAAGCAATTTTTGCAACCGCGAAAATGTGGTTGCGATAATACGTAAGTACCCTTTTTTGTAATCTATCTTTGCCATACTTAGATTCTTCCCCCTTTTAGAATTCTCCAGAATGACTTTATTTAGCAACAAATGATACTTTGCTTCATGTGACTTTCTTTTGTTACCCTTTTGTTCTATTCCCATGATTGAGTTTTCTTCTAAATTACTGTAAAGCCTGTTGGCATAAATTCCAGTATATAGTTTGTTCATTGTTGAAAGTCAAGTTATTATTCTACAATTTTTAGGATGGCTTACGGGTTCATTCTAAAGGAAGCATATTGATTTTCATGTTGTTAACCAAGTTGGTGTCTGTTTGGGATGCACACGTAAGCGGTTCTTACTCAAGGCTAAACCTTCATGTAAAGATGTTAATACTTTTAGCCAAAAGTTAGGTAGTGTTTCTAGGCCTTTCTAGTTAGGAGCTTGTCTTAATTTTGTTTAAAATTCTCTATTTCATCCAATTTCATATTCTGTACGTTTGCATATCTTACTTTTTTCTGTACTTCCTCTGTCCATTTAGCATCTTCCACAGGCTCTTTATCAGTATTTTCCAAAATGTGTCTCTTTTTTTTTTTGTGATGTTCCTTTTGCTTTGTTTCCCAATCCTCTATAAAACTTATTTGGGGTCATCAATGAATTGCTTATTTTGTACTTTTACTTTATGTTTATTTGCATGTCTTCTAAATATTTCTCTCTGTGCTGATATCTTTAGATTTATTTGCAACAGTGTACAATAAAACTTAGTCCATTTTGGTACTGCGCATTGCTTTTACCACATCTGTCTTTCTATGGAGTATTTTTGTTGCTCTTTCATCGTTTATACTTTTCTAACAGTGACGCTTGTCTTGTTTTATGCTTTTCTCTATTTGATGCTTCCACGAAGGCACTGATTTCTTCCCTTCCTTTCCCTTATTGCACTGTGTTTTTGTGATGAGACTTTATCTGTTTTTAATTTAGCTGCACATGAGTTTCTGTTGATAGTATTGGTTATGGTGTTCATCTTTTTCATCAGACTTGTAACATTTTGGGTCTTATTTATTTTTGTAATCTGTTTCTTTCATTGCTCTTAATATGTCTATCCATCTCTATTAAATCAAATAACTGTTCTCTTAGCTCATTTTCTTTTAAACTGAGGGCACATTCTTTCCTCTTTGTTTCCCGTGGACATTCTACAGTAAGTGCCACACCCTTCTACCTGTGACATCTTCCCTTCAGCTGCATCCTACGTTATCCATTGCTCTTTCATACGGGAACTCACTGGCCCATCACTCCACAACATTGACTGCGTCAGAGTTGACCCTGTTTCCTGCTCCTTCCTTCGCTGTGCATTTCCAAATGAACTTTTGTTCTGGTTTCCTACTGAAGACTCCAGAGCATCTTAATGCAAGTGATCACATGCTTCCCATTCCACCTGTTCCTCCCTAATTTGAGGACTTATTGTTCCATCATGCTGTGACATTACCTGAACTGGATTTTCTGCCACTTCACAGGTAATCCATACCTTCAATTTCTGTTTCTTTAACTTGTCCATTACTAATCCTGTATTCTGCTCTGTCTTCTACTTCTTCCTTTGTTTTCTTATTTATTGTAGTGATTTTTTTCATATCTGGATTTGCCTGTATTTCTCTTCAAAAATCTTTTGGTGCTGCTTTTTTGTATTGATTAGTTTTGCTTTCTTCTTTGCATAAATATTGCACTGTATTAAATCTCTCTTTCTTTCCCATTTCCATATTTGTACATCAGATATCTTCTGCTCCTCCTATTGCTCCTTAATTTGGGGACTCATTGTCCCTTCATGCTGTGACATAACCTTTGTTAGACTTTCAACACTAAATCCTTCACTTCACAGATATTCCATGAGTTCAGTTTAACTTCTGCTTTACTAATCTTCCGTCCTACATTCCCCTTTGTGATCTTATTTTTTGTATTGTGAAATTTTACTTGTCTAGGTGCCTTTGCCTATATTTTTCTTCAGATATCTTTGCAGCTGTTTTTTTGTATTGATTAGTTTAGCTTTTCTCCTTTGTGTAACTATTGCACCATGTCAGCTGTCTTTTTCTTTCCCATGTCCGTCTTTCTTTTTTATACCTTTCGGAAATGTCTAGATTTTGTTCTTTATATTTTCACACTTCCTCTGTAGCTTCTTTTTCCAAGCGGCCCAAAGTATTTTGTCTGTGTAATGTTTTTCATGGGTTTGTTGTATTAATGAATGCAAATTTGCATTTGAATCTTTTGACAACTTTTCTTGTGCAAATATTTTTCTTTCCTCTAATTTCTGTCTTAATCTTTTTGCACATCTTCTGTCTGGAAATGTTGGATTTTTTGTATAATAGTAACAGTAAATAATTTCTTATTTAGCCTCAGTCTATCATCTTTATCTTTTTTGGCCTATCAACTTTTGTGATTTTCTGGACTACTGCTTTCTTCAACAACAGGGGGGCCATCCTTCCCCTGAGCTCGACCTAACCCCATTGTAGGAATGTTTCCGTGTCTTGAGGATTCTGTATTGCCATTTTTTTTCAATCCTGGCACCAGTACGCCTACCAGGATTGGGCACTATTTTATCCCGGGACTTGTACACCCAGCTGTCTTTTTTTTATTTTTAACCTGCCTCTGTCCATGATATATGTTATGTAAAATACAGTCTATATATCAATGTCGCCTTAGTGAGACTTTGTGAAAACAGGGTCCACCACGTGAAGATACTGACCAAGACTTGAGGATGCATTTAGTTACAGCATTACTGTTCTCGTTTTCTTGTTGATTTTATCATCTCTTTATTCGCACCCCTGAATTATTGTTAGAGAGAAAGAAATGTTACAGACAACAATTTGGTGACTTTTATTATAGTATGCTTAGCTTGCACAAGTTGGGTTTGACTTTTTTCCGTGGGTGCTTTCCTTTTTTGCCTGACCACCATTAAGGCTCTCCTATCCGACTCAAGTTTATTTATTTCCTGGCAGAGGGGACTCTCCAAATTCGTTACAGTGAGACCCATCAGGAGGGGGCCGTCATTCAAGTAAACATAGTGGAATTTGTGCTTTCACCAGCATCCTAGCAATGAGAGCAATTGTGGAAGTTTGTCACCCTGCTGTTGGGCATGAGAGAGTGATAGGCTAACTGCATCACCATGGGTACTCACAGTGCCTCCCCCCGGGGAATATATGCTACCATGTACTCACTAATAATGCCTGACACTTGGTTTGCTGCAAATCTATCCCCACGGTGCTCAACGCAGTGTCACACGTCCACCAGGATGATTCAGGCATTTGTGTCTTGTGCCCCACCATCCCCCCAGGGTGGACACCCCCATTCTGCCAAGCAAGCACCATCAAGCATCTGAACGACTAATCGAACTCTGATCATCTGGGACATCATCAGGGCTTTGTTCCTCTATACCACTTCTGCTGCCTGGGGATGAATTTGTAAACTAGTAACTTGTAATTTATCTATCTAGCCAGTATTTTCTGGCTTGATGTAGAAAAATGGGAAGTGTAAACAAATAAGTGTTTAGAGAAAAATAGCAGGCGTGGCCAGAAAAAAACTTTCCATCAGGGAACTGATAAGTAGCAAAACTAATTTTTGCTTAAATATTGTTTTAGTAATAACTTGAAGGTTTGTGCCTTGTCGGTTTTATTTGCAGTGGGAGTGTAGAGAATCCATCTGAGTTGCTTGTTTTGGATGTGGAGAGGAGAGCTGTGTTACTTGACCATAGCAGCCTAGAACAGGTGTATTGTTCATAGGTAGGTACTAGGCTATCTGCCCGAGGGTATTTATAAGCCTAGCCAGAGTGTGTCGGCTTTCGCCACCCCATTTATTAATTAACTGATCCTCTGACAAGCAGAGCCAATGAAGTGATCCCAGGGGTGTATTTTCTGTTACCCATCCACACGTCAAGGTTTCTCTTGAAGAGTGTTAGTGAGGGGCTCTGCCTAATGTAATTTGGAATTTTGTTCCAAAGTATGGGGAGACTCTGTGACAGGAATCTATCCCTCCAGCATGTTCTTTTTATTGTTGTGGCGAGGTTTAGCTCACTAGAGCCCATGGCTCGCAGTGACTTGGATTTCTTTAGGTGGAGTATGCCCATCAATTCCGAGTTGGACATGGCTTTGTAAGTCAGGCGGAGATCACCTCTGAGTAAGCGATATGCCACTGAGTACAGCCAGAGTTTTTTCAGTCGGGCTGCATAAGACATATGTTTGAGACCAGTAATCCTCTTGGTGAGGTACTTTCCTTTCCAGCTGTTGGAAGTGTCTTGTGAGGTACATCCCAAATGGGGCATTGTACTCTATGATGGGTCTAATGAGTGATGAGTAGAGGGGTACTATAACCTCTTTATTTCTAGATGCGAACCCTTTAGTAATTAGATGGGCCACATAGAAGGATTTCCTACCTACTTTGGCAATATGATTGTCAAAGGAGAGATCTACCTGGATTCCCAGATCTCTTATTACCTGTTCTGCATTAAGGGGGCTGCCACCTATGTGGTAATTTGTGGGTGTTTTGTTTTTCCCAAACAGGATGACTATGCATTTTTTGGCATTTATCTTGAGGCCATGACTTTGACACCAGGTGTCCATTTCAGTAAGGACCGTTTGGAGGATGTCCGTGTCAGCCGGAGAGTCAATTATGGCTCCCAGTTTGCAGTCATCGGCAACCTTGGTTAGCCATAGTCCTCCTGTGTTTGCCTGTACTTCTGAGAAGTAAATGCCAAACAGTGGGAGTCCCAGGATTGAGCCTTGTGGGACACCACTTGTGACTGGTTTAGAGTCAGACCTGGAGCCCAGCTATTCTTACCGTGTGAGTTCTGTCTGTAAGCCAGTTGGCAAACCATCTCGTGACGTAGGGGTTTATGTTCAGACTGGTGAGTTTTTCTGTAATACCCGAGTGGGGAATGGTGTCGAAAGCCTTGGCGAGGTCAAGGTAGGCTGTGTGAACCACCTTTCCCTCGTCTATGGCCTTGTTGACTGTCTCGAAGAAGTCAACCAGGTTTAGTAGGCATGATCTGTCCTTAACAAAGCTGAACTGGGTCAGGTCAAGTGTTTGGAGGTTCCCAATGTCTTTGTTAATAAGTTCCATGATGATGCGCTCCATAGCCTTGCAGACCATGCTAGTCAAGCTTATGGGGCGATAGTTACCAGGGTCAGTTGTGGCCCTTCCTTTGTGGAGAGAAATAACCATTGCTGTGCGCCATTCTATGGGCACGTAGCCTGTGGAGAGGCTGAGGTTGAACAGTGTGTTTAGGTGGGGGGTTAGTTTGTTCCATAGTTTGTGCAAGATGTAGCCTGAGACACCATCTGGTCCCATTGACTCTGTTTTAGGCTTTTGAAAGGGCTGTTTTCACCTGTGCGTCTGTGAATTTTGGGACACTACACTTTTCCGATATTGTTGTGGGCCCTTTTGGAGGCGAGAGGAGGGTGAAGTTTGCACTGAATCTATCTGCCAGGATGTTGGCAATATCAGTAGGTTCAGTATATTTTGTGCTGTTTTGCACTAGTTCAGTGCATATCTGCGAGTTGCCACTTAGATTCTTAACATAGCTAAAGAAGGCTTTGTGGTTATCTTTTTAATCCTTGGCTATTTTTCTTTTGAAGTTAGCCTTGGATGATTTCATGAGGGACCTCAATTTCTTACTGATACTGATCTTTCCTTCTTGGGATTTGCTTTTTTTTCTGAACTAGTTTCCTCCTTCTGTTGTATAGCCTGTTTATTGCAGGGGTCCACCAAACTGGTTACCTTCTTAGAGGAGTGAGTCTTGGTTTTGCTAGGGATGGCACAATCCATGCATCCTTGTAGGTGCTCATAGAGTGCATTTGTAAAGATTTCTGCATCTTGGGCAGCGTTATCCTTTAGCGTGGGGGCTGTGAAACTTAATACCTCTGTCTTAAGTAAGGTGAAGTTTGCTTTAGAAAAGTTTTTTACTGTGGTTTCCTTAGTTGGGGGTGGTGGTGAGGTGTGGACATCCAGAGTGATTAGTTTATGGTCTGATCTAACCAGTGACGGGTTGACCTCTGGTGTGGAACACCTGTAGCCCATGTTGGTGATGACCAGGTCCAATATGTTTTCACCTCTGGTAGAGGAGTTTACCAGCTGATCAAGGGCATTTGAGTTGATGAATTCCAGGAAGCTCTAGGCCTGGGAATTTGTACTCGAGTAGTTTTCCCAGTGAATGGTAGGCTAATTGAAATCACCCAATATCAGGGTGTTTGGTAGGACCTTCATATTTTCCAGTGTCTCCAGAAAGGTGGAGTGGTGGTCCTGTGTCATGGAGGGTGATCTGTAGCAGGCCACAATTTGCATTGCAGATTTGCCCGATGTTAGTTGCACATGGATGATCTCAGAGGTATCATGCTGCACCATTAACCTGGAGGTGTAGGTATATTTGATGAATATGGATACACCCCCTTCTTTTGTGTTTCGGTCCATGTTCTGTGGCCGAAACGTGTGGTATGAGTTGTATCCCGGTAGTGCTGGGTTAGAGCATATTTTTCAGGAAAATAAATTAAGCTGTGGACTACCTTGAATTATGAGTGTGTAAGGTAGTGGGTGATTTCCAGACTATGTAAATCTCTAATGGCTACAGAGTTTTAGTGATATTTGCTGCATATTTGTCTGTTTTTATTGTAACGTGTCAAGTTTAGTTTTATTGGTGGTATCTGAAGTTCAGGATGTATATATAAAGGATGGAAGCAGTTAGGCAGTGACTGTGGATTTTCTTGCAGACTTTGTGAGAAAACATTTACTTTGAATAGTGATCCTAGTTTCCAGTTGATTGGATGGGAGAGATGCTCTTCGTATTTACGTTTGTCATCAAATAAGATTCTGAGTAACTTCATTTGTGGTATACCTTTACTTTTTGTGTTGTCAGATGACAGGATTTGGAATATGTGTTTTTGTTCTGTGAGCCTTTTGGGGGTAACTAGCATTAGTTTTGTCTTTTTGGGGGGGTTGAGTAGTAGGTTTGCATTGGTGAGCCAGGATTCAGTGGGTAGGAAAGCCTGTTAAGTGTTAACTTATAGGGCACCTGTTAAGTGATACCTTATAGGGCACATAGTGATTGTGCAGAGCAGATGAGCGTTGCATAATTTGCATGTTGAATAAATATTGCTTGTTGAGAAACAGTATGGAGTTTCTTGATAATTGTGTTAAAAAGGAGAGGCCCAAGTACTGGATCTTGGGGAACCCCATCTGTAATTGGTAGGAATGTTGAGATGTCTTACTTCTACTTAACTGACTGTTGTCTGATTGACAGATAACTATGGAACCAGGTTAGAAGTGATTTTATTTTAACCAAGAGATGCTACTTCATTTAATAGTTTCTGATGTGATGCCTTGGCAAAGGCTTTTGTGTTGGTTGATGGTGTGAGTAAAGCTGAGGACAGTTGTGGTGCTGTGATTTGTCCAGAATCCATGCTGTGTGGAAGAAAGTAAGCATTAGAAAATGAGGAACTTAGTTGGGAGTGTGTACATCTCTTAAATTTTGGATAGGGGTGCCGAGATCACTGTAGGTCAAGAGTTAGGCAGGTCTGTTAGGTTGCCGCATCTATGGAGGGGGGGGATTATGAATATTTTTTCCAGATTGATATTATAGTGTTATAATCATTTGTGCAACACTTTTGTTTATGTTAATTGTTTGCCCCTGTAGTAAGATTTTTGCATGTATGTCAGTAAGGTCACTTAATGGCAGATCTGCAAGGGAAGGTACTTTAACAGTTCAGGGTGGCATATGGTGGTATGAGAGTGTGACGAGACAAAGCCCCTTTCACTAAATACAATTTCAGTGAAAATCTTTTGTTGAAAACACATTCAGTGAGTGTGAAGAATTCCCCTTTCTCCCTTGTTGTGTGATCTCAGAGTAGGTATAATTAAGTTTGGGTGCCCCCCCCCACTTCCACCCTCCAGGAGAACACAGGGAGGGCTTGCTTCCATACAAAAGAAGATTTGCTGCAAGGCTCATTGGGAGTGTGTTTGGCTAAATGTTTTCCCATGAAGTGCATTTGCTGAAATTGTCGTTGATCTGTCGACACGGATCCAGAAGCACACTGCACATGAGACACTACAAATTGCTTTCACTTTAACAAACTGAATGACCGAATGCTCGGCCTGAATTTCTCCATGTTGCTGCTACTTTCTTTTCCTCCTGTCTGGAAAGGTGTTGAGTATCTTCAAGGCTTCTCCCTTTGTGGCGGCACGCTGTACCTTTTCAGGTTTCTCGGCTGTTCCACTTGCAGTGAGAAACAATTTAAATTTTATGATCCACAGCTTCTGCTTTTCATCTGAATTGCCTTGTAACAAGAACATTTCTGGTGTGTGCATTTGGACTAACTTTCCTTCTGAGAAACAACATACTGTGTGAGTTATCAGTTTTGCAAGTGAAAAACGTAATGTCTACTTTACTTAAGAAAATGAGCAAATTTTGAACTTTTATATTTCTCTACTGCAGATTGAAATGAACTTTTTCATTTCTAATAGTTCTGACTGTATATAAAGTGTGTATTGTCTGCTGATATGCTCAGTAAAGACTCAAGCAGCTTGAATTTGTGACCAGCTTTTTTAAGGTTTTTAGTGTGACTGCCTTCTAGAAAGAGATGTTCCACATGGCTTATATGTCCTGGCTGTATGCGGTTTAATATTTAAAGATAAATACAGCCATGTGCTACAGCATTTCTTAGGTCGTGTTAAACCAGTGTGCACAGTGTCCATCATATTCTGCTTACCTTTCGCCATGTGTCATCCTCTGCAGTATCGATTTAGTTTCGTAGTCAGACATCAATGTTATATGTAGTTTATATAACAGTATTTAGAATTAGCTGGTTCTAGTGTTTTGGGTACAGTGCCGATGTCTAAATGGTGAAGTTTCATCATGTATCAGATATCATGTGTCACGTATCAGATATCTGAGATTTCTGCAGTTCTGCTTTTCACATATGGGCTTTCAGACTCGGACAGAAATTTCATTTTGTGTTTATACTCCAAGTAGAATTTTGCCCAATGTGTGGAGTTTTAGAAGATGATAGTAGTAAAAATAACAGCAACAGTACCTTTTTGTTAACCAGATAGACCCACAGGACACACACTCCCTCTTCATGGGAATCAAACTGTGTACAACACGAACTACACCTGTCAGCCATAATCCTCTTCCCCAACTGCCAGAACAGTAAATGGTCTCATAAATTAGACTTACTCCACTCAAGAAGTTACTTTCACCTTATGCGGAAAATTAATTTGGAGCACATCTGTATCAATCTCTGTACCATCATCTTGAACTTATTTTTCCATGTTCTTTTTAAGTTTCCCGTATAAGTAGCACAGGCTGGGGCTGTATCAGTTATGTTGTAGAGGTGCCGAATGTCAGTAGGGTTGTACAATACAGTTTCTCTGGGTCTCTTTAATGGTTTTACACCTGACAGCATCTTGTAGTAGTGGCGTACATATAGCTGTGTCAGACTGAAGTCATTTGTTTTACTGTGAAAACTTTACTGTAGTAAGTCTTATCTCTGGCGTGGTTGTTTTCTTTCTTAATTTTTATTGCCTCTTTTCCTTTACATGACCAGCTTTAGACATTCAAGGTCTCTGAGCCTGCATACATCATCCAGGGTTTCCTGGTATGTCCCATCTTGCTGAGGTCTGCATAGGGGTCCTTCTTCATGGAGCAGTGCCGTGTTTGCGGTTTACCTTAGCTGATCAGAGGTATAGCAGCAGCAGCATATATGCTAATATTGACTAGTTGATGTAGAGAAACCTTTCTTCCTTGTTGGTGCTTGAGAGAGGCATGTAATACATAATAACATAAGTCACTTACCGCCTTTCAGATGTCATGTGCCAAGAGACCTGTAAGCTCTGCCTTTATGCATCCATTGCCTGTGCTGCCCAATATTTGCACCCATTTAGTGTTGAAAGTGAGTTGTCAGAGTTGCAGACAACAGCTGCTGTACCAGTAGAACAACTTTTGAAAATCTGAGTTAGTGAGCAGTAACATTATTCAGTTGGACATGCCAACTTGAGGCATTCTAGGCTTTCCTTTCAAAACTCGTTGCTCTGCAAGTCTTGACTTCGCGCAGTGCTGCTGTGTGCTGACTTGGAAAGTTAATGGGACAAACATAAGCAACTTCTCTGTGGTCTTATGGATGGTTAATTGTTGCATCATTTACCTAAATTTGTACAATCACTATCGCCTTTGTCAGTATCTCTGCTTTAGAGGGTTACACTTCCAAAATATTCTAAGAACTGGTTTTGAGCATATTCAGCTTGTCTTCAAGGATTTTTCACTGAACTAAATGCTGCATTTGGAAATAAACTGATCACACACTTTTGTAGCAGATTGAATATTACCTGTGTGCAGCATAATGCATCTGATAGTTTTGAAATGTTTGCTCTGTGGCATTTGTAAGGCTATTGTGAGAAGTCTGATTGCCCAGATCTGCTAGATGTACTGTTCATTCACTGCTCATTTACTTAGAAATGTAAACAGTGGCAGTGAAGCGAGTGGATGAGACAGAGAGGTACTAGAAGGACACATTAGTAGTGTTATAACAACTCTCTTGGTTTTAATTATCCAGTGAGAGAGTGGTGGAGTAGAGGCCATTTCCTTTGTAGGTTATAAGGCAGGCATGTGTAGCTAGAGTGAAATGTTTGGTGGTAGAGAAGCTGTGGACTTGATGCATTAATGTACTTCTCAGCTGGTGCTTTGTTTAATTTAAACAAAAAATAAAAGGTTCTCAAAAACTTCAATACTGGAAGAGAAATGATTTAAGGAATGTAGTGTGTGTTTGTGTCTGTACGTACGCATTGAACAATGCAATAAAAATGAGTATCTGTTATTATTCTTGTGTTAGCAGGGGATTGCTGTATTTAACTGTCTGTACTTACAGATTAGTTGGGCTAAGCCTGAGACTGGGTTTTGCTATACTACTGCCATTAGAATGTGCCTAACCCTCAAACTCTTGTTCTGTCTTTTTTTTTTTTTTTAGGCGTAGTAACAGTAGCTGCAAATCACCAGGTCCCTTATCACCTAAAGAGCACCCGTTTCTATTGAGGGACATTAACAGGTCAGAATCCCTGCGTTCCAGCACAAGCTGTTCACACCGCATCTTCCGGCCATGTGACCTGATCCATGGAGAGGTCTTGGGAAGAGGCTTCTTTGGACAAGCTATCAAGGTGAGGGGGCTGCAGCTTGGCATCTGCTTTATTTTATAAGATTCATTGGTTTCTCCTGTCCTGGTTGGTCCTGCCAAGTTGATGACTCTGAGGGTTTACAGTTAAGACGTCCCACTGTGGGTGGTGCTCACACTCGGGCTGTTTTGTCTCATTACTTTGTTACCTTTTCATTAGCTTCACTGATTAGGCAGCAAATGTAATAGGATTGTTTAGCAAAACGTTCAAAGTGATCGTGTTTCTACGTTCTAATTATGTGATTTCAGAATTTGATTATTTTTTATTACTGTTAATGTTATTTATTGTTAGCAGACCCTCACAAACTCCATTTTAGGCTTACATGAGACTTGTGAGTAAGTGAGCTCCATTAGTCACATTTGTGAGTAAATGAGCTCCTTTAGTCACCTTTGTGAGTAAATGAGCTCCTTTAGTCACCTTTGTGAGTAAATGAGCTCCTTTAGTCACCTTTGTGAGTAAATGAGCCCCTTTAGTCACCTTTGTGAGTAAATGAGCTCCTTTAGTCACCTTTGTGAGTAAATGAGCTCCTTTAGTCACCTTTGTGAGTAAATGAGCCCCTTTAGTCACCTTTGTGAGTAAATGAGCCCCTTTAGTCACCTTTGTGAGTAAATGAGCCCTTTTAGTCACCTTTGTGAGTAAATGAGCTCCTTTAGTCACCTTTGTGAGTAAATGAGCCCTTTTAGTCACCTTTGTGAGTAAATGAGCCCCTTTAGTCACCTTTGTGAGTAAATGAGCCCCTTTAGTCACCTTTGTGAGTAAATGAGCCCCTTTAGTCACCTTTGTGAGTAAATGAGCCCCTTTAGTCACCTTTGTGAGTAAATGAGCCCCTTTAGTCACCTTTGTGAGTAAATGAGCCCCTTTAGTCACCTTTGTGAGTAAATGAGCCCCTTTAGTCACCTTTGTGAGTAAATGAGCCCCTTTAGTCACCTTTGTGAGTAAATGAGCCCCTTTAGTCACCTTTGTGAGTAAATGAGCCCTTTTAGTCACCTTTTGTGAGTAAATGAGCCCCTTTAGTCACCTTTTGTGAGTAAATGAGCCCCTTTAGTCACCTTTGTGAGTAAATGAGCCCCTTTAGTCACCTTTGTGAGTAAATGAGCCCCTTTAGTCACCTTTGTGAGTAAATGAGCCCCTTTAGTCACCTTTGTGAGTAAATGAGCTCCTTTAGTCACCTTTGTGAGTAAATGAGCCCCTTTAGTCACCTTTGTGAGTAAATGAGCTCCTTTAGTCACCTTTGTGAGTAAATGAGCTCCTTTAGTCACCTTTGTGAGTAAATGAGCCCTTTAGTCACCTTTTGTGAGTAAATGAGCCCTTTAGTCACCTTTGTGAGTAAATGAGCCCTTTAGTCACCTTTGTGAGTAAATGAGCCCTTTAGTCACCTTTGTGAGTAAATGAGCCCCTTTAGTCACCTTTGTGAGTAAATGAGCCCCTTTAGTCACCTTTGTGAGTAAATGAGCCCCTTTAGTCACCTTTGTGAGTAAATGAGCCCCTTTAGTCACCTTTGTGAGTAAATGAGCCCCTTTAGTCACCTTTGTGCGTAAATGAGCCCCTTTAGTCACCTTTGTGAGTAAGTAAGCTCCTTTAGTCACCTTTGTGAAAGTACTGTGTACTACTGTAGTGGCAGTTTGTTTTACATTGCCATGTGGAAATGACCAAAAATGTTTTAAGTTTTGAGTGGGTATAGAAGTAGAAAAGAAGGCCAAACACTGACATGTCATAAATTGTTGAATTAGGCTTTTATTTACCCATCAGAATTCTATTTAATACTATAACACAAGTGTACTTAAAATGATTATAAAATGATTATTTATCAGTACTGAAGGTTTTGTTTCACATGTAAAGCAATAGTAATCTAAAATGTTATTTCAGGCTTGGGCTACAAAGTAGAATTGCACTGTCTCTAAGAAATTACTTTAAAATCACTTTCCTGTAAGTAACTCTTATAAGTCAAACATGATTTCATTATGTCAAAACGGAAGTGTCTGACATAACTGGTGTTAGTATATCCATCTGCTGAAAAGTGAATGACCACAAACCAGTATTTTGCAAACAGCAAAGAGGTGAGCTAAGATTGTGTACGTAAGTAGGTTTTGATAATAGTAGGGGGCTGCCCCCCCCCCCACTTATTCTGTAATTTTTCTCCTATCTAAAGGGTAAGCTGCCAACTTTTTTTTAACTGAGTGCTTGTCCCATCATTAATCCCTTTCTAGGCAGGTGTGTGAGCCTGTTAATGCCTCCATTGCACCTTCCATTGTATCCCTGCACCACACCGCTGTTGCAAGGTAGTTTCCTTGCTCTTCAGCAGAGATCAGCCTTCTACCAGCTATGCCACTGATGGCCTACACTGTGGGAAGTAAGAGGTGCCTAACAGAATAGCTGTCGTCTGTTATTCAAGCACAGCTGTATGATTTGGTTCATTTTCACTGGTTTAACTCCCCCTGTGCATTCCTGACATAAGCACCACAAAAGTAGGACTTTCATAACTGATTCTATGGGATATGCTTGCATAAGCACTATTTGCTATGGTCAGATGCACACCATAATCTGTACTGCTGCTGTATGCCATGGTCAGTCGCCTTCATGATCTGTACTGCTGCTGTTCACCATGGTCAAGCACCTCCATGATCTGTACTGCTGCTGTATGCCATGGTCAAGCACCTCCATGGTCTGTACTGCTGCTGTATGCCATGGTCAAGCACCTCCATGGTTTGTACTGCTGCTGTATGCCATGGTCCAGCACATCCATGGTCTGTACTGCTGCTGTATGCCATGGTCAAGCACCTCCATGATCTGTACTGCTGCTGCTATCAGTTAGTTTAACATTTAATGGGAGTGCCTTTCTCCATCCAAGTTAGGTTAACTAGTGTTGGCTGATCGCTCCAGTCTCCTCTTGTTCACTGCTGCATTGCCTTGGCCATTGACAGAACTCTGGTATCTAGGCCATAGTCAGGATTTCATCTGTGACCACCATGTAGCCACCTGGTAAGCTGGACAGCCTGATTATCCCTTAGACTATTGTCCTCATCTCCATATAAAAATTAACTTGTGCCTACACTAAACTTCTTTAAAAAAAATCATACTGAAAAGGCTACAGAGTCACAAGCAGTTGAAAAAGGTTATCCTAAAAATGTTATATCGTCACAAGTAGTGACAAAAATCAGTTATATGCCACTCTTTCTGTGAAAAAAAATTCTTGTATCTCCTCTGAACTGTCCACCATGTATCTTGAAAGTTTTTTTTTTTAATTGAAAGTTGGCAACTGCTTGGTTTGCTTTTGGATTCCCTTTAAATGTTTCTGTTGTATCACGTCTTTGCCTCCTCTCTTTAAGAGTGTAAATATAAATGTGTTTTGCTGTCCTTCTGGTAGAGGTTATACTCCGTTATTTGTTACCCTTGTCCGATCTGCTTCCGTTGTGCCATTATCATCACAAGGATAAGGCTTCCAGAACTACATGCATTGCTCTAGATGAGGTCTTAGTAACTGTCTGTGAAGAGAAATAACTTTATTTTCTAGGGACTACCCGCTCAATTTACCCATGGAGCAGGGCATCACAGTCAACTATGAGAAAACTCACCTTCTTCCCACCCAAACCCCATAATTCATAGAAGCTCATCTAGATATAGTTTCTAAAGTAGCAAAGCTTCCTCAGACTAGATTCTCCAAATTACAGCTTCAAGTGAAAAATCTACTATTTCTTCAGTCACTACCAGCCTGGCTGGTCCTTCAAATTCTGGGGGTTAATGGCAGCCTCCATACCCTTCTACCCTTAGTGAGATACTATACGAAAGTAGTAAAATGGACTATAGCAGTTCATTGGTGTATGAATTGACATCCCATGATATCTCCCATTTGACTCACAAAGCTCTGCTGACGGCATGTATCCTGGTGGATCCAAGCATCAGATGTTTCACAGGGCCACCCTTTTGTTCACCATTGCCCAAAGTCACTGTGACAATGGGCACTGCACAATTGTGGCGGGGAGGGCATTACCTGGGACAAGTAGTCCAAGGCACATGGTCCCCCTTAGAAGCCAATCTTCACATCACTGACCTACAGATGAGGGCAGTCCTTCTATCACTGCTGGCATTTTAACACAGCCTTCTTCAAGGGGTGATTGTTATACAGACGGACAACATGTCAGTGGTTTGGCACATCAGCAAACAGGGAGAAACCCGCTCTTACCTCCTGTGTTGGGAGCCAGTGAGAGTGTGGCAGTAGGAGATCTCTCCCAACCACTTTCATTTAGCAACTCACACTCCGGGGAAGTCCAACATTTTTATCAGGCATACTGAGCAGATCTATTCCTATGCCTCACAAGTGGCTTATCAATCCTTCAGTGGTGGATGGTGGAACATTTTTTCACCAGTGGGACCAGCCATGCTGAGATATTTTTGCCTCTGCCCACAGTTCCAAAAATGCAACAGGTTTTTACCCCCCCCCCGAGGGGGAATTACCGAGGGACACTCTGATCCACAGTTGCCCCCCCAGACTGGCGGACTCCTTTATGACTATCCTCCCACACTGCTGATGTCCAGGTTTTTAGAGAAAGCTTATCAATAGATAAGCAAGGTGTGATCCCAATTGTCCATTTCTGGTCTTTACGACAAGTGTGGTTACCATTCCTCTGGCCTCATCTGACATACCCTCCTTGGGTACTGGATCCTTTTCTAGATCTTCTGTATGTCTGGACACACAAGCCCTCAGGTTGACTGCATGGCTTCTCCACTTCCAGTGATGGTTAGACAGTCCAGGCTTTCTTCCCAGGTTTTACAAATCCTTACTTCTCAACATATCTCCACTAGGAAGATATACAAGAGCAAAATGAAACAATTCCTTGTCTAGACTAAAGAGAGAAATCAAGACCATTTTTTAACGTCCATCCTAGCAATTTTAGAATTCCTGGCTTCCATTTTTCATAATAGAGCAAGTTACTATACAGTCAAGGTACAGCTGGCTGCAGTCTCGAATTTTCACATAGGCAAAGATCATCTGTCCTTAGCTTTCCTTAGGTTATACAAGGCCTTTCTCAAATGTACATTTTTGCTGAGGCCACCAATCAAGGACCCCACGTCAACATGGGATTTGATTTTTTCTCCAGGCTGTAACTCGCTTCCCCTTTGAACCTGCAGCAGAGTCTGATTTAAAATTTTTGTTCTGAAAAAACATTTTTCTAGCTCTCTATTACTACATCTGCAAGAAGAGTTTTGAAAATTCAAGCTTTATATTGCCAGCCACCTTATATCATTTTTCATGAAGTCAGGGTTTCTGTTTGCACCAACCCTGCCTTTCTTCTAAAAGTAGCTTCTGAATTTCCCTTAACCAGTCCATTAATTTACCAGTGTTCTTTCCAAAATTCTGAAATAGTGGGGAATATATGCTTCATTTATTGGATGTACAGAGACAGCTGAGCTTTTATCTCCACAGAATAAACGCTTTCAGGAAATTAGGCCAGTTGTTTATTTCAATTTCAAAAGCTAAGTTGGAACAATCTGTGTCTCAAGTTGCATTAGCACGATGGCTTACTGAATGTATTTCTTATGTTTATAAATACAAGAATTTGTCTTTACCAAGACTACCACTAGCTCATTCCACAAGGTCAATCTCTACTTCTTCCACTTTCAGAACTTCTGTAGATGACATCTGTGCTGCTGCTACTTGACCCAGAGCTCATACCTTCATTGCTCATTAAAAGCCACTAATCTAATTATACCTTGTTTCTTTTCATTATATTACCTACAACCTTAACTTCCTTCCTGCTTACCTGCTGGATTTATTATGATTATTATTGTTGTTTCTCCTGTTACAACCTATTATTACACTTTTTGTATATATAGCTGTGTACTATTCCATTGAGTACATTATATTCTTCGTATCCACTGTATCCATAAGATTGTTTTGCTCTTTAATATTGTTAATTTGTCTCTGTTTGGGGCTTTTCCCCTCGGGTCTCCACTGAAAAAGGGTAAATTCTTACCCAGCTGGAACAACCCGGTTAACAAATGCAAAATAAATAAATAAATAAAAATACTAGTAGTGCTGCTTCCTGTGTGCCCTGCTATCCCACTGACCTTCTTTGCTACTTTGTTACCATTGCATTATCTGTTTTGTCAAGTCAGTACTTTTTCCGTGTCCTTCCTTTAGGCTTCCCACACCTGTTTGATTTGTTCATTAAAGAAGGTCACATCTAGAATCCCTTTCTGATCTCCTACCCAGGTTATTTAGTCAAAAAAATCCCCATTTGTCTTGGATAACCTTGCTGTTGCGAACCCACTTTCCTTGTGGCCTGTGCATCGTGGTTTTCCAGATATTCCAGCATGAGTTCCTTCAACATGGTTCCATGATTTGGTGTACGGTTGACACCAGACTGAGCAGGAGACAGTTTCATGCTCTGTTATGTTTTCAGTCGTTTATCTGTTTTGTCACTACCAGTGGCTGGTTCATGGTGTTCCAATTTACAAGTTATGTTTTTGCTTCATGTTGCCCTCATTGCCTGACCGTTCATCAGCCCCTTCATAGCCAGTCGACCAGTTCATTCCCTGATCCATATTTGTCAAGGCTAAGCAAGGAGTTTGTCCAGTAGAGGCCATCATGTAGGTAGTCATTAAGAGTGGGCAGGCATGGACGTCTTCATTACATTGTGTCACTTAATTAAGAGTTGACTTCAGCAGGATGGCCCTGCCCACCAATAGGAGACAGTACAGGGTTGTTTTGCGCATACTCGACCAAGGAAATCAGTCAGAGCATCTGGTTCTAAGCATGGCTGGGGTCTGTATCTGTATTCATCCTCCCTGCCTGGACCATCAAACACCTGAGCAGCAGTTTGAACTTGAGTCACCAGAGGCCTTTATCCCTCTGTGCAACCAGTGCAGACCACTGCTTCAGCAAAAAGTACAAAAAGTCCGTAAATAAAGAATACATGCAAAGGACTTCGCAGATTAAGCTATGTGCTGTGAATATCTTTTGAAGATTAATTTTAATTTAGATTGATAGTGTGGGGGATCACTGCTTCCCATTCTTATTATTGTGTCAGAGGATGTACAGAAGTAGTTAAGTTCTAGGACCAAATGATACTGTAAGTTTAAAGTTGTAAGTATACAGTGTAGTACAGTTACAGATCCCAGACATTATACCCTTCTTGCATAAACTGGCAAGAAGCTAATTGTAATAGATTTCTAGTTCATAGAAATGTAGTCAGATAAAAGTATATTGTTTGGCTGCTTTGAACACAAATAAATAGGTAGCAGTTTCTGACAGTTGTATAATTCAGATGGCAGTCTGTTAAAGTCAGGTATGCTCTGGACTTGCAGCTAATTTTCAAGTAAGAATAGTACATATCTAGAGCAAACTGCTATATTGACATATATATATATATATATATATATATATATATATATATATATATATATATACATACATATCTCTGTTTGTCTATATATATATATATATATATATATATATATATATATATATATATATAAAAGGAGTTTTGTGACATCGTGAAGCACTACATTTTGTCAATGTTCTCAGCTTGCATAAATTGCAGAGTAAATGTGAGAGGATGATCTGATTAATTGATTAAGAAATTAATAAAAAAGTTAAGCTGCTTTTCATAAGTGCCTCTTTTTATAGGTCACCCAGGAGCTTTGTCTGGTTAAGGGAATGGATCAGTCTTACACAGTATGCAAAAGAAGAGCAGGGAATCAAACCTAGGACTAAAAGATGCATTTCATTATTATTTCATTAGTAGCTCATCACCTTAACCTGCTGGACTTGAGCATGTAGACTTTGTCAGTGTTAATTCATGTAAGACCTCCCCTTTGGTTGTTACCTCTGGAAACAGTGAAAAGGAGCCCTTTCCCCTCCTAGTTGTAAGGAAATGGAGGAGTATTTACTTTCCTGTGTTGATAAGGTAAGTTAGTCCCAGTGCTTTGGTGGTAGGTACTGATAGCAAGGTTGAACATGTCCTTACTTTGGTTGCTGTCCTGAGGGTGTTTCTTTTGGGGAAACTCGGAGGACCATTGATAGTGGATGGATAGGGAACTGTCTTCTCTCAAGAAGACAGTCCAGTTTGCTGAAGCTAGTGTCTCTGGAATCTTTAAATTTTATTCCTCTGTAACCAGAATTTGAGAATTTGGCCCATTAGGTAGATCTGATGATTTTGAGGTCCCTTCCCATTTTTTTCTGAAGCTCTTGCATTTAGTGATTTGCACCCTCTGCTTCTACAGACAGTGACATGACATTACACTAAGAGAGTAGACAGTAACACAACTCCTCACACTAGGAGAGCATGCCTATCTCCTCACTCCACTGCATCTTTTCTGCCACGTATGCAGTTTGAACTTGGATCCTGGCATTTTTCTTAGAAAAGTTCACATGTTCTGTGCCTCAGGCAAGAGACACAGAGACCTTGTCTACAGCTTTGGAGAGGAGTGTGACATGAAGCACTGTCATAGATGCCAAGATTTCAGCACAGCCACATGAAGATGCAGAGGCTGTTGGCATATCTCACTTCTCAAAAAATAGCATCACATGACCATATGCTGTAAGGTACATTGTGGGGGGAGGCATCCTTGCTCAGCTCCAAACCTGTGTTAGGGCACTTTTAGACTTTGAAAGAAGTAGGTGGCAGACATTAACCATGCCCTGCTACAGGTAAATCTATACCCTGGACATTCCAAGGGTCCATATATGTTGTGTTCTTGCCGTTGTCTAGCAAGAGCATGACTTTGTACCAACCTTCTGCCTCATAACCACCAGGAGGACTATAAAGGTGAACCCTAGTAGCCATGCTGAGAGAGGGCATCCCAAGATATGAGCATTGCCCACTCTGAGTCACATAGCCAGAGTGCTGTGGAGGCACCCAAGACCAAGGACTTTTCTTTCCAGGCCTCCCCCTAGGTCCAGCAAAAAAAGTAAAGTTTAGCGAGTCCTGCCATGTTAGGGCTTGTGGATCAGGCTGGGTTATCTTCAGACAGTTAACTTCTGGTGGGATTTGACTTCTTTGATATGAATGCAGGCATTAATCAGTTTAATCCTTCACTCACTCTTTTGTTTGTTACTTGAGTAAATGACTGGTTGAAAGACCTTTTTTCATCCACATGCCAAGCTAGAGATAGTAACAGTTAATTACAGTGAGTCACTCATGACAGTGAGATTACTGAGTCAAGAGTAGAAACAGCACATTAATGTTTCATACATACCAAAGTCACTTAGTACAGACCAGTAATATAGTCACAATGAGGGACATACAGTACATTAATGTTTCATACATACCAAAGTTACTTAGTACAGACCAGTAATATAGTCACAATGAGGGACATACAGTACATTAATGTTTCATACATACCAAAGTTACTTAGTACAGACCAGTAATATAGTCACAATGAGGGACATACAGTACATTAATGTTTCATACATACCAAAGTTATTTAGTACAGACCAGTAATATAGTCACAATGAGGGACATACAGTACATTAATGTTTCATATATACCAAAGTTACATAGTACAGACCAGTAATATAGTCACAGTGAGGGACATACAGTACATTAGTGTTTCATACATACCAAAGTTACTTAATACAGACCAGTAATATAGTCACAATGAGGGACATACAGTACATTAATGTTTCATACATACCAAAGTTACTTAGTACAGACCAGTAATATAGTCACAATGAGGTACATTCATTACATTAATGTTTCATACATACCAAAGTTACTTAGTACAGACCAGTAATATGGTCACAATGAGGGACATACAGTACATTAATGTTTCATACGTACCAAAGTTACTTAGTACATACCAGTAATATAGTCACAATGAGGGACATATACAGTACATTAATGTTTCATACATACCAAAGTTATTTAGTACAGACCAGTAATATAGTCACAGTGAGGGACGTTTTGCTTGAGAGTTAGCGTCATATACATTTATTCCATATAAGATAACTTAAGTACATTGTAGAAATTAAGTAATACAACATACACGATATCTATACACAAGTTTACAAATTATTTTGCCTTGTAAAGAGCAAATTCGTTTTTTATTTTTATTTTTTTGTAGAATATTTGACAGTGTTAACATTAATGTAAAGCAGTAAAATGTCAAATGCTGCCGCCCGAAGGTCTAAGTTCCTGTGTAAAATTTCTTGTAAAATAAAAGTCAAACACAGGCACAGAAGAACTAATCGGCAGAGTAAAGCAGTCCACATACACAATTCTATAGGGTTCCAACGGGAATAATAGAGGGCAGTTTTCACTTCACCATACGCACAGAACGGACTCCAGATGTAATAACTTCAATTTATTGGTCTTCGATACAAACTTGGCAAGCGCTTTCACCCGACTGGGCTTCTTGAAGCCAAAAAGTTACAAATTCAAAGTATCCAATAAATACTTTCTTATCTATGACATCACATCCTATAAATTAATTAAACAATGAACATTATCTAAACACATAAAAACATCAGTAAAAAATATAATATAACATTTAAAAGCATATCTATCTAATGAGTGCATTTCATTATGTGCAATCAGGACATTTAATAAATTCATTTAGAACTACTAAGGTTGTAACAGTAAACATGCATACTGCACTAGTTAACTTGATGGACACATAATAATTCATCAGATTCATTCCATGCTAGACCCCAAGTCTTCTTCCCTTCAGCATGGGTTTCAAAGGTACCCTGTCATTCAGACCGGGCACCCTATCTGCTCTCAGTCTGATAATCCATTTAGTTTCACTTTGTTCAGTGTAATTCATAACATCACCTCTCCTAATGGTGAGTTTGTTAACTTGTATAACTAAAAATTTAAATGTGTGTTCCACAGACGTTTCTAGCACATGTTTCGATAAAGCATTACTAACAGAATTAATTTGAATATTGTATTGGTGCTCTCTAATTCTATCCTTGAGTCTTCTGTCGGTCTTGCCCACATAAAAAGCTGGGCAAGACCTACAGGTGGCAAGCTAGACAATATGCTTCGTTTCACAACTAGCCCTAGGATAAAAATGAAAACAACGTTGTGTAACGGGATGAAGAAACATCGCTGTACTATCTATCAAGCAACAATAGTTGCAATTATAACAAGGCTTAGTTGCACCAACAATGGAATTGGATGCACTGTGGTTATCTATTCTATCCGAACTACACCACATCCTGTACAAATTAAAACGGTTCTTATATGTAAACCTCGGCGTTTGGCCCACTATATCATATATATTGGGATCAACAGTTAATACATCCCAATATTTAGAATAAATATCCTTAATAGCCTTAACATCTTGTGTATAATAAATAGAAACTCTGGTCTCTCGATTAGATACAACTGGCCCATCTGTTATCTCATTCCCTCAATTCGAAGTCTCATTCCTCATTGTAAAATATGGAAGTGCCCTACCTTACCTAAGAACCTCAACCCCAAAAAGCTTTCCTCTATTTCCTGCAAGCTGTAAGACCTATCATGTAATTGCTGCTGTAAATTAGCCAGTTCACTCAACGGACCCTGGAAGCTAGCTATCCATAAGCCTCCTGACTAGGCTTGTCTGCAAAGCTATGGAAAAGATCATTATATGGACCTCATAAAAAAGATATTGGGGGACACAGAGACACTGGATCCTGCAGTTTGGCTTTGTTAAGGGCAGATCCTCCTGCTGGTTGACTTTTGACTTTGAAACAGTCACCAAGAAGGCCATTGAAGGGAAGGTGGTCCACACAGCCTATCTGACCCTGGCAAAAGCCTTCGATATTATAACCCTACTCGGCATTGCATTTATAGATAAGCTCACCAGCTATAAAAACCAAACTGGCTCAAGGACAGAACCCACATGGTTAGGAATTGGAGCCCCCATGTCAGACTCAAACCACAGTTAGTGGCGGCCCCACAAGGCTCAGTCCTGGGACCCTCTCTTGTTTGGGATTATTTCTCGGGACACAGGCCAACATCAGGAGGACTGTATTGACTACCAAGCAACTGCTCGCAAACTGGGCGCCATAATCTCCACTCCGTTTCCCTCCAAAGGGCCTCATAGAAACAGACAACTGGTGCCAGAGCCATGGCTCAAGCTAAATGCCAAAAAAGTGTAGTCATCCCCCTTTGGCAAAACAGTGCTTACAAATTACCACACCATTAAGTACAGAAGAAGTCATTAGGACCTGGGACCCCAGTTGATTTTGACAACCACGTACAAAGTGGTTAGAAAAACATTTATATAGCCCACCTAATCATAAAGGGATCTCACACCATCTAGATTAGGGAGGTCATCGATCATCTCTTTACTCATCCCTCCCCCATCAGATAAATAATACAATGCCCCTTTGGGATGTGTACCTTACCAAACACCTGCAGCAACTGGAAAGACCCTCAAAAGTACACCAAAAGGAGATGCAAAGGGCTCAAAAAGAAGCTCCATGGCTCCCGGGTTAAAGAAACTCCAGCTCCAGGCTGTGACCCATACCGCAGGCTCAAGCCATGTCCAACCGGAATTATAAAGCCATGTCCAACCCGAAATAAGGGATCCCATGAGCTGCAAAAATCCCAATCGAGCCAGCACTGGACCTAAATAGTCAGCTCAGCACTGGAAATAAATATAGGAGGGAGGCTCCCTTATTATGGGAATAAAATCTCCCTTCACTATGGAATAAGTCCCCCAGTCCAGGTTAGGCAGAGTCCCTCTGAGGCTCCCTGATGAGAGGAAGATCTGATGATTGGAGACCCTCGGTTAGGTTTACCCGTCACTCACTGTCTGAGTCAATTGTTAACTTCCTCGAAAAAAGCATAGCAAAATTAATTTAAAAAAGCAATTGAAAATGGGAATGGGTCTGGGCTTATAAAACAGATACTCTGGCTAGGCTTAATGAACCTATTATGGAACCCCGTTTCTGTGGAGTTCAGGCGTGATACTCGCATTGCCTGCCCTCTCACTATATTATTAAGTACAAATCTGGGATGCATGCTAGTCCTATGTAATAAGGAATTCCTATAACAGGATTTCCTAAATACACCAGTATTCAACAAGCCTTTAGGCAGTCTCTCAACAAAAACGTCCAAATAAGAGACCACAGTCTTCGATGCGGTCATAGTAAATTTCAAATAGGAAGTCAGAGAATTGACCTGCTCCAAAAAATTAAATAGGTCATTTTCACTGGCAGTCCATACCAAAAAAAGGTCATCTACAAAATGTACATAAAACGCAACAAACTTCTTAAAATACTCCATTGCAAAAAAACTGTGTCTCTCCCAATCAGCCATAACTATTGGCGTAGCTATTGGCACACGAGGTGCCCATAGCCACGCCATCCTTCTGATTATAAATTTTATTATTAAAAGTAAAGATGTTATTAGTTAATACAAGTTGTAATAACTTACACATAACATCAATAGACAATTCAAGGAACCCATGCTTCTCCTGTAAACACCTCCGAATACATTCAATGCCCACATCATTAGGAATAGTGGTAAATAAAGATTGTACATCCAAAGTAACCAACCAGTATAGTAAATCAGGGGGCAAACTCGACATTTTGTCATACAACATCAACAAAAATTGTTTAGTATCCTTCAATATGTGTGGATATGTCTCATGGGTGGACAAGTTGGATGTTTGTGTATTTTAGGCATACCTTGTATGCTAGGTATTAACGGCTTGTTAACAGAAAAAAAGTTGTACAATTGGTCAGTAATCATACCTTTACATGAAAGGTCCAACAATGAAACAGAGACTCTTTAAATAATTCTTTCAACTCAACTAGAGGCTGTATGACAGTAAAACCGGGTGTCACTGAGCATATCCTCCATACTAGTTACATAACCACATCTATCCATAATAACAACGGGACCTCCCTTATCTGCAGGTCTGATAACAACATCAGAGTCATTCCTAAGTGCATTCAGTGCTGTTCTCTGTTTAGGATGCAAATTTCCATACCATTTCCTTTGTCTGTTGTTCATATCATGTTTATGTAGGTCTTCCTCTACCAGTTTTGAAAAGGCATCTATCAAAGGATGCAAATTAGGTACATACATACTAGGTTTATTAAAATTCTGTCCTGGATTTATAGGTCTAACATTACCAAAATCCAGTCTCAATTGTATATTGCGAGCAAAAAGTTTGACATCCATCACTGAATCAGTTAAATCACTCCTTACAGAAGGTATAAAGGTAAGTCCCCTCTCTAACATCAATTTCATCTTGATTTAACTGTCTGTTAGATATATTCCATATTAGTGACTTATGGTTTTCTCCCACATATTCTTTAATGTCTGTCCCATATATTCCTCATCTGTCATTCTTCTTTTCTGTCTCCCCCTGCTCATGGATCTGTCCCTCCCTCCTCTCCGAAATTCTGAGATGAGGAAAGGGGCAGGTCCAACTGGGCCGGAAAGACCATGATTCGAGATATTCTTCGCCTTCTTTCTAACTTGCACATCACCCCTATTCAAATTATCAGAAACACCAACAGGCTGCTTAAGGCCTGTGGTAATCGCTTGTCTGTTGTATATTAGAACTTCCGTTATCACTCCCTACATCAGATGTTACGATTGGTGACTGCGATATTTCATTCACATCATCCTCATGGTGTACAATTGCTGTTGTAGCAATAACATTTCTAGCATCACTACCTAATTGATCACCCCCCTTAACAAATTTAACATGTTGATTAATTCCTTCATTACATGCTATTCGTGAATTGTCTTTAATTTTAGAGGTATTATAAACTGTCCTCCCTTGCCCATTCTTTTCAAACTCAGTCCTGGGCCAAGTGAACACTTGCCCATTTTTAAAATCGGTAGTGTCCCTTCGTATTTTATTCTGCTTCTGCTCCAACAATTTCTTTTCAAACAAATATACGTTATCCAGCAGTCTCTCAAAACTTTTATCAACTACTACTGCTTGATACGTTTCAGTAATAAAATATTGTTGTTCTTTAATAAGAATTCGTAACGTTTCTTCCTCCTTAATGTAAAGTAGTGTTTGTTTTCTTTTTTGTAGGGACGGTCTATTGAGATTTGAACCGAGGATCTCATGCTTAGTAAACAGGTACTTTAATGAACTAAACAATAACACTAGGTTACAGAAATGGTGGCCTGATTCCAGTACCAAGCCCAGTGCAGGCCTTTCCAATCCCAGAAATCCTTCTACTCCAGTGTTGCCATGCACTGGAGCCCTGGGACGTAGTACTTAGTGTTTGCTTGTAAGCATCATGATAGCCATAAGTGAATACAAGCTGGAGTTGAGGGGGTGACATTCAGTTTCCCCCATTTTGAGAGGAGTACTCAGAGGGGGCCCATAAGAGATTATCTTTGAGACTGCTATGGGTGGTAATACCTTTTTCAAGCTCTTCATAAAAAGACCAATTCTTTGGAGAACCCCCCCCCTCAGACTCTTGAAATTCACAGGGGCCTAATCTGTGACTCACATTCCTCCCTGAGAAGTGCCTGAGGATTATATAGGGAAGAACCAGCCTGTTTCAGGAATGCCATATGTGCAGTTCAGAAACACTCTGGTACTGCTCCCTTGGTTCAAAAAAAAAAAAAAAAAAGTGTAATGCACCCTGCTAGCACCAATTGGAGTGGAGTGACATCTTTACATTATGTCATTTATGGCAGACCCCTATATGATCTCTGTAGTCTAGCTTAGGTCCCAGCAGGCACATCTTTCTACAGTGATGTTTGACAAAAAGACCAATAAAGCTTTGGACAGGTGAGGCAAGGGAGAGAGTCTTTACTCTGACTCTTTGGATACTTAATTCTCTCAGGTTCTGTCTGACCTCCTTAGTTTCAATTTCTTCCTAGTGGTTCAGGCGCTAAAAAAAGTCTTTACACCCCCTTCCCAAAGTCAGAGCTTAAACTGACTGTGGAATACTACATGGTTCAGTGCACCTTCGATTGTGTTAGTGCTTGTGCAACAGCCAGTAGTCGCCATCCTTCCGTTGGGTTCTTTTTACCTGTAAGAGATCACATTGCTCATTTTATTTGTGTTTGTGTCCTTGAGTTTCATTGCAGAAAATGTTATTTGTTCTTTGCACCACTCTGTAAGGATAGTGTATTTGGACATGAAATATATGACATTCAAAGTGTTTGAAGAATTTTTTGACAAGCAGACAGAATTCAAAAGATCTCTAGACTTTATTTGGGATGTCTTGATAGGAGGCATATTTCAGAGATACCCCCCTTCTGCACTCCACCTCATCATGTGGGAGGAGTGAGTGGGGAACACCTCTTTATTTCTCTGTATCACCCTCAGTGATCTGTTCAAGGTTCTAGGTTGCTGATTCGACCTGGATCATCTTAGTTCCATGGTACTTAAGGAAGCCTGTTGTGATGGTTGTCTTGGCTGTGGAAAGTCACATTGGTGGCTGCTGTGATGGTTGTCGTGACTGTGAGAAGTCACTGTGGTGGCTATAGTGATGATTGTCTTGGCTGTGAGAAGTCACTGTGGTGGCTATAGTGATGATTGTCTTGGCTGTGGGAAGTCACTGTGGAGGCTGTTGTGATGGTTGTTGTGACTGTGAGAAGTCACTGTGGTGGTTATTGTGATGGTTGCCTTGGCTGTAGAAAGTCATTGCAGTGGCTATTGTGATGGTTCTCATGGCTGAGAAGTCACTGTGGTGGCTGTTGTGATGGTTTTCGTGGCTGTGGGAAGTCATTGCAGTGGCTGTTGTAATGGTTGTTTTGGCTGTGGGAAGTCATTGCAGTGGCTGTTGTGATGGCTCTCGTGGCTGTGGGAAGTCACTATGGTGGCTTTTGTGATTGTTGTCTTGGCTGTTGAGCAGGTGTGATAGAGTTGTTTGCTCTACAGTCTCAGCCAGTTCTATTTTCAGTGTATTGAGCAGCAGTCTAAGTTAACAGATATTTTGGACCTACGAAGGGATAGGGTTGGACCATCTTTTCTCTGAAACCCACTTCTCACATCTCAGCTGTGGGACATAACTATTTTTTAACCTAGATTATGGGTTGGATTTGTGGTATTGACAGTTATGTCCTGCATTGGTTCTAAATTGTCTCCATGGTTAGTTTGGTGGTAAAAGATTGATATTTTAAATTATTTTTGTATGCATACCATTAAACATACTGGTTTTATTTTTTCTGGGAATGAAAGCATACAGTCTCATCCCATGATGATGGGCTAAGGCATCTTTCATTGCCAAGGGGTGTGGGGTGTCCAAACCCCAGGAAGCTCTGGGGGTCTAGATGTTTAGTGGTACATTCTTAGTTTATTCATCACATTATTGGTTCACAACATATGTTCACATACAGTAATTACAGTAAAAAAGAGAAATATCTCTAACATTTTTCATTATTGTGTATATGCGTTATACATAAATACTGCAAGATAATTTTGTGCTTTACTCAACATATTACAGTGCACTTTTACTTTACATTGCCTACTGACGTACTTACTTTAATTACTGCTTTAGTATTATTTTGTGTGTTCCCAAATGCACCATTTATTTTTTTATGGAATTTACTTAATTCATTTTGTAATTACCTCTTCTCTAAGACTTAATTCCATTTAGTGCATTCAGTACTTCCTTTACTGCGGGTTTAATTTTTGATTTCCTGTGTTATGTGATTGTTTGTTTTGTCTGCTAATAACACTTAAATTAATAAGGCCTTACTGTGTCTTAGCATTTCAAAATCTAAACTCCAACTCAGTTGCGTCATCTCCTTAACTGATGTAATATGTTTCTCCAACAATTACTTCTTAACATTTAGGTAAAAAAATGTACGTATAAGCAGAGGAAACTTTCTTGGCTGCTTCTCTCTCCCTGGGTGTTGTAATATGCACATCCAAGGATATTCAACAGTCACAGAGATGCAGATGCTGAAACCTGTTATTCATGATATGCTAATTTTATAACGAGGGAAAGCATAACCAAAAATAACTTTCCTCAAAGTCCAAGACATTTGACCTTTTCGTTGTGAAACATTTACGTTTCAGGTTAGTTCTTAAAACACAAAACCCAAGAAGTAATCTTTGTCAAGACTGTCACACAGTCAAAACACAACAGTGAAATACTTCCCAAAACACAAGAAAACCAGGATTACTTCCACAGTATGAAATGAATTAAAACATAAGTTGTAGTATGATGTTGTGTTTTGATTTGGTAAGGTTTGTAATTTTACCACGCCATAGTTGGGAAGTGTGTTGTACTTTCTGTCAAGACTGTGGGTATGTCTTGGCAGCTATTTAGAGCCAGTGCAGTTTGCTTGGGTGGGGGTGGGGGGCGGCTGGATGGTAACAGAAGCAGCTTTACAGAGTGATGGGAAAGACACAATGCAGAGAGCCTGGATAATGTCTGCAGTGTGCGTTTTTCATCACTGTGTAAAGTGGCTTGACGACTATTTGTAGCATAAATGGGGACTACTTTTTTGTAAAAACATCTTTTAAACCAAATGCTACAGTTCCAATACAGGGCTTTTCTTTCTTTGTACATGTTGTTTGTTAGCTTTTCAATTCAGCAACATAGACATATTAAGAGAGATCCCATTGTGTATAATTTATTCTGATTTTGTTTTCTGAGCAAACTTTCAAAAGATCACAGTACAGTAACAATGGTGTCTCCTGCTGACATTTGCTCCTGTCTGGGGTCAAACTGCATGCTGAAATTAGCAGCTTGTCTTCTGAATAGCATTTTCTGCAGTAAATTAAACATCCACTATAATTGTAAATATCTCCAGTGGGAATGAACTTTTTCCCATATATGTGTAAGATGTTTTATAGACTTGAATAACCAAATGTACAAGTAAACGTAATGTAGAAAATGCAGATGAGGTCTGACAGATGTAGGTGTGAAGGTTTGATGTTTGAAATTTCATATTTTAAATTTCATATTGTTGCACCCTCTTCCCTGAAGACACACACACACACACACACACACACACACACACACACACACACACACACACACACACACACACCTTCACTTCCCATGATGCTGTATAGTGCCTGCCATTTGGTTAAAATGTGAAGTTGTACGTGTTGCGGAGGTGTGAGAAGCCTCTGTAATGTCTGATATTGGCTAGGCCCAGAGGCAGCTTGAAGCATGCCACGAGCACACTCCACTAGCTCTTCCTTGCCCTGTGGTCAGTGCTTTCTTCTGGTAACCTGCATTTTATTCCCACTTTCTCAAGTCCATTCTAAGTCTAGTTTATATTCACTGCCATTCATGTTATCTTAGTCTATTCCTGTTCTTACCCTCAGCTCTTCTGCTCCACCTTCGTATCTGTATCACATTTCTGTTCTTATCACAGTTAAAATGTTCAGCTTTTTTAGACTGTCTCTATGTTACAGCTGTTCTGAATGTACCACCCTTTATCAATTCTCGTTTTCATAGATAACCACATTATCACAAAACTGCACACTGCACTCTAAACTCAGCCTGCAGCTGCCCATCACAGTCACACCTCCAGTGCTTAAATTCACATGTGGACACTCTTTGCCACTTGTGCTTCCTGGCCATGGTCACCAAACTAATGTCCTCATTTCTTCTTACTGCAGTCCGTCTGTAACCACTGCTGCTTTCTAGTGCCAGAACCGCTGTAAGTTTTACTGTGAGGTACTTCAGGTAATGTAAGTAATACTAGGCAGTGAACTGGTGGAAGGAAACGCATTGCAGAAATGCAGACTGTGAAGCCAAGTTCAGGTCTGTAGCAAGACGGCATCTACCAAACAAAGAAGGAATAACAACCTGTGTTGCTGCTTTACCATCACAATTCTTGCCTCATTTGCTACTCCCAACAGAATTTGATGGCTTCTTATCCAAGTAATTAATTCATTGGTAGATAAGGAAACAGTTTGCTGCATCATTAGAGAGGGTTACTTGTGTAGGGAGCAGTTAGAGAAAAAAAAAACTCCTGAGGTGGAGTGATAGTAGGTATTCTCAGGGGTGCAGTACTGAGCCCACATAAGTGAAGTGACGCCTGTGCTCTGTTCAGTAAAGGTAATAGCTGATGCACATTTCTGAGCACATACATGCCATAAGTGGTATGACATATGTTTACCCCTCAGCATTGGCAAGCAGACAACTTCTTTATTAATGAAACTGCACATTTGGGGGTGAAGTTATACATTCTTCGTAGGATTGGGTGGGAGGATATGCTAAAGAAGGAGTTCAAAATGCTGCTATCCACACCTCCCCAAACCTCCTATTGATTTTGTGTGTGTGTATAAGCCATGCGGTTTGTTCAGTGTCAGATTTGGGAAATTCTGACTTGACATTGTAAAATAAAAAATAAACAATGAACCATCAATGGTGTTTTTGTTTGTATGGTCCTTGCTCTGTTGGGTACAGGCATACACGTACTTATGATTTTTGCAGTTCTTAGATTCATCATAGATGCTAATGAGACAGTAGAGTTTTTTTTTTAATTTTCCCTGTATCCTGTAATGAAAGGTGTGTTACAAACCCAGAAATACTGTAAATTCTTCAAAAACAGCTGTGAGGTCAGGTTCTGAAAACTTAAGTATATTAACATCTTTCTTAAGGTAATTATTTTAATTTGAGAGGTTTCAAGTATGCGTGTTGGAAAATGCTGAGCAGTTACAAAGGCAATATTTTTCTGAAAGCTGTCAAACATCTTGCATAGAGGTATAAGTTGTAACTGTGACCTGTGTGACCAAAGGTAATTTGCAGCTGAGATGCCTGATGTAGCTGGCTTGAGGGAGGAAAGGTATGTAGAGTCTCCCCCCCCAAAGGGTGGGCTTGTATCTGGACACTGTCTGTGGTTGAACCTGCAATGGAAACTGGGAAATGCACAGTGGGTGATGACTCTCTCCTTAGCCGAATCCCCAGTGAAGACAGGGAGATTGCACAGGGGGGTGCTGACTGTAAGGAATGGGCACAGCCACTTGTGATTAACGTGGAGACATGAACATGCATCATGGTGGCCTACCTCTTTGGGACTGTGGCATGCACAGTGGACTAAGTAGTGCTTAGTCCAAATCCTGCAGTGTAGATGACTGCTGCTAGTCCTAGTTCTCTGGCCTTCTCGGCTCTTGTCCCAGGAGAGCAAAGGCTGAGTTTGATGGTCAGTTTGGGAACTTGGGGGTGGGGAGGTGGGATCTGTCTGACATCATTAAGACTGTGTGAGATACAGGTCTTAAAAGTGTGTGTGTGTGTGTGTGTGTGTGTGTGTGTGTGTGTGTGTGTGTGTGTGTGTGTGTGTATGTGTATGTATATATATATATATATATATATATATGTAAAATTTTTTTTTTTTTTTTTTTGATTGGCACACAGTACCCTCATCATGAAATTCAAAGTGTGACCATTTTACCATGGTTCACCAGTGCATTCTCATTGGATGTCCTTCAAGGATGCATCTGCAGTCATAACAAATGGGTTGTCCTGTCGTCAGGCAGCCCTTCGGTCGGCCGGATTCCAAAGTTGGGTCCGCTCGCTGATGTCGCGACTTCACCCGACGCCATCTCTGCTGGTTCGGTATAAAGGCATCAGCCGACGCCATTTTCTCCAGTCTTTCTTGCCGTGGCGCTCAAGCAGAAGCTGTTCGCAAGTGCCGGTCGGTCAGATCCAGAGATTCCTACTACCGAATACTACTCAAGACTTCTAAAGCTAAGTACCCGCTGGGGACTCTTTCTTGCCTCAGCCGATGTCAGAAAAAGTAAATAACTGTTTAACTTGTGGGAAACAACACCTCATAAAGATTTCCACCATACTGCCTACCTTGTTTCGCCCAGACCACGACGTAGTTGCCTGTTTAGACTGTGCTTCCTTCAACCGATTAACGCTTAGGCATCGGGTCGGAGTTTGCTGAACAGTTTTTCGGCTCAGACTTTGCTAAGATTATGCCGGCCGGATCCTCCGACTACCCAAATAGTTAAGAAACGCAAGGAAAAGACCGACACTGCAGTCCGTGGTTTCGCCGAAACCACGGTTACAAACTGAAGGAAGTGTGTCGGTTTCGTCTCAAACCGAAAACCGGTCAACCTTCAGCCAATCCATGACTACTACTGAGGCCCCTACTACCAGAAGTTGAATCGGCCTCTGAAGTTTTGCCTACTACTGTGGTTTCTACTGACTTATCGGACACCATCCCTTTGGATGCCTCTACCCCAGCACGTGGTGCTGCTAGGCCTCCTGCTGCCATGTCTATAAAGGCCTTTGCCAGGGCCAAAGCAGCCAAAACTGTTAAATCAGTGCCTGTTAAGGCCACCTCACACAGATACACTTCCAGTTCTCAAATGCTAACTCTGGCAGAGGATTTAATCTCCTTAATTAGGGGATCCCAATCTCACCCTGACAGGGCCTCTCAGCCCCAGAAAGAGACCTAGGGCAGAGCCCCCAGCCAGAGTCCTCTGATGATTCTTCGATGACTCACATACTACAGATCAGCCAGAGGTCCTTTTTCTACTTATATATAAATATATATATATATATATATATATATATATATATATGATAATAAGAAGGTACTTTTTGATTGGCACAGTACCTCGTATGAAATTCAAAGAGATGTGACCATTTTACCATGGTTTCACCAGTGCATTCTCATTGGTTTTATATACTCTTATGTTTGTGTGAATAAACTGAAACTCATTGCAGTATGTTTGCATAACTGTTGCTTCTAGTTTGCATGAAAGCATTACCACCACGCTACTTTGGGCCAGGAGATATTTGATGCTGTTGCATTTAGTTAGCCTGCAGAGGGCACTGTGCTAATTCATGATACATATTTGCAGAAATCCTTTTGGGCTTTTGTTGACTTTGAAGAGGTAGATTTAAAGGGTTGGCATAAGACCATACAGGGTTTGAATCTCACCTTTAAAAAGGATATTGGTTAGGCTTAAGTGGCCAACAATGGCAGTTAACCTAGTACTTGTAACAAACAAAATGGAACAAAGTACTTTGAAACAGTAGATCACAAGAAGAGACCAGTCCATTAGGATGTGTAAAAACAAACTTTACAATCGTCCACGTTTAAAATATCAAATCTTTGGTTAGCAAAAAAATGACTTTTAATCCGATCCCGCGATTAAAACAATATCAAATCAAAGCGCTTTCACTTGGCTCAATACCAAGCTTTATCAAGATGAATTATAGGAATTGAATCCATATATATGCAACTCTCAACCAACATGTGACTAGGAATATGATAGGTCTTACAGCTGTAATCAGTTTAAAAAATGTTACAAGTTTTTTTTTATTCATGTAAATTGATACGTGCATTATTTTATATGACCTGGCTATACCAACTAATTCGTTTGTGAAACCCTCCATAAAATTGTATAAAATAGAAAACTTTAACAAGAATCTTTATGTTAAAATGCTCATTTTACTAAACGCCATTACTCTAATAATTGCTTGTCCATCTAAGCCTGTGCAAATATATATAAGAAAGTAAAGAAATACAAGTATTTTGTGATTGTAAATAAAATGTATGTAAATTCTCATAAACCTTACTGTATCAACGTTAAAAATATGTTTAATAAATAATAAATAAATGTGAAGCCAGAGTATGCTGTGTTTAAAAATCAAAACGAAATATTATAAGCAGAGTTCTGCGGTAGAATTCATCTACTGTAGCTATATATGCAAATCTAGCCATTCTTAGTACTGGACATACACTTGCTATTAATGTTGTCATTTAAACCTGGACTAGCAGCATCACTTGGCTGCCAAAGGGAGTTCAACACCATATTCTGAATCGTGTCTCCCAGTCTCCTCTACCATCTACTTGTATTTGTTCTAATACTATAAAATTAATTTGCATGTGGACATGTGATAGAAGTGTTCTAAAGCATTTGGTTTCCTTTTCTTGAGTTACTCATGCAAATGCTCGTAGAATTCTCAGCTAGCAAAGATCTTTCTGTTTTACCAACATAGAAACTGAGGCATTTGGGGCAAAACTTGAATGGGCCTACCCACATTTTGCTGTAATTGGGCATAAATATTTGGCTTGAAAATAGGAATTTTCCTTGAGGATGTATAAAGACTTTATTTATGATAGCTATTACTGTTTACATCCCAAATTTGTACGTATTACCCTTCTTCAAATTTTTATTGCTGTTGGTTCCCCTTAGGGATTGATTCCTTTCAAATAATTCTTTCCTTATTGGTATACTACGTCTGTTAAATCTAGGATGTTCTGGGATGTGTTTTTTAACTCCTCATGGGCTGCTTTTTTACTTTTATATATATTTTTTGTAATATAGGAAGCTTAGATGGACAAGCTTAATTGTTAGGTAATGTATGTTTACAGTAAAATGAGCATTTTAACACATAAAGATTCTTGTTAAAGTTTTCATTTTTATACAATTTTATATGGAGGTTTCACAACTAGATAGTTGGTATAGCCAGGTCAGTAATTTTTATTAGAAATGCGGTATCAATTTATTATTTAATAAAAAAAACTTTGTAACATTTTTAAACTGATTACAGCTTGAATCTGATTATGCATTCTAGTCACATGTTGAAGTTGCATATATATGGATTCAATTCGTGTATAATTCATCTTGATAAAGCGGTATTTGAGCCAAAGCAGCTTGATTGATATTGTTTTAATAAATTGGGCGTGATTAAAGTCATTTTTGCTAACCAAAGATTTGATATTTTAAGCGTGGGCGTGATTAAAGTTGTTTTGCTAATAACCTAGTACTTGCCTATAAACCTGTATAGACTGGATAGGTGGGCTGATTGTATTAACCATTTCTTCAGCGGTTTCCAGACCACCGGCATATGATATAGATGCAAAATTTAAACATATACAGAAATAAACCATGTAAGCATGTTTCATGTAAATACTGTAGGGAAACTAAATTGGCTGCAAATTCTCAACACCCTCTTTAATAACAGAAAGGCGGGATACTGATACTATTCTGGAAACACAGCTTATACATGTTGTAGGGGGCCGTGGGGCAGGCAACGACGCTGATAAAATGTCAGTATAGTATCCTCGACTGCGGGGCATGGCAAGGTAAATTCTAATGATGCTCTGAAGTACAGAGATGTGGACCCAAACTGTAGTCGCAGTTGAGCTTTGCACAACAGACGTACAAGAAAAGAAATGATGGCTTTACCTATGGGCATGCTTGGCATAGCATCCCACACCTCCCAGTGATGAGGCAGCTTTTGAACACCCAACCCCTTAGTAAAGTATCGTTTCTTCCATCATTTTAAAAGAAAATAGAAGAGAATGGAAGCTGAAGTCAGTCAAGACGGATTTATACATCTGAGAGGTGCGGTAGAAGCTGCTGTACAAAGCATGGTCCTTTTACTTGAGAACAGTATAAGGCAGATCAAAATTCAGATGGAAAGAAGGCCTTTGAAAAGCGGGCCTGGAAAGGTAGTAAAAGATGACGGAAACGGAAAGGCATTAAGCTCCAGGGAACAGACTGCGTCTTTGCTCTGTCCAAGAGGGTGATGGGCCACTTCACGCCCCTTTGGACAGTATCTTTCTGTCCCTTTCTGTGCTGCTCCTATTTTGGGATGGGTTTGTTCAGCTTGAGAACAAACTGTCCCATAACTGAGCAAGAGATCATTGGTAATCATATTTCACTTCTACTTTTGCCTGAAAGCTGTTAGCTTGTACATTGTATTGATTGCATCCAGCAGCACATAATTAAGTACAATGTTGATATATTTTGCATACAACTTAATGCATTTTATTATATCTGTCCTGTTGCAGTGTGATCATTTCCATTGTAACCTTTCGTTTTCTTTCTTATATTGTAGGTTGCTTGAGACCACGAGTCATGGCTAAAACAGTTTCTATGTGATTAACATACTACATACATACATAGTTTTATAACCACATTAACTGTTTGTGTATTTTGCTGGCCTTCACACACCCTTCAGGAAATAACATCTGTCTCACAACACAAGTATAATTAACAATGTACAGACTATGGTTATGGTGTGTATAACTATGAAAATGTCCCTTAGGAACATGGAAATGATTTCTTTCATTGCTGTTCTATCTGAAAAAAGATGGCATTTGGAGACCCATCTTAGACCTATCCAGACTGAATGGGTTTCTGAAGATAGATAAATAGCGCGTGCTTACTTTGCAGGCACTTGTTCTGCTTATATCAAACACAACACTTGTCATTCTGGATCTGTGTAATGTCTGTCAACGCAATGCAGCCATAAGAAACATATGCAGGTGCTGCAGGTGGCTCCGGGCACAGTCAGGGGGCACTTTCAGTTCACATCCTTGTGAGTTGGTGTTTCAGTACATCAGGAGTGTTTACCAAATACTTGACATTGGTGTTTGCTCACCTCAGGATCAGAGAAATTCATATTTATCGCTAGTTGAATGCCTGTTTGATCCAAGCACATATATAAGAGGAGGTGCGTAGGGCTGTCCATCAAATACTTCATCCACTGCCTGGTTAGCCCAGGTGTTTCACTGAACCTGCCAAAATTCAAGCCTTACACCAAGGACCTTTAAGATCTTTCTTGGTGCTATTCTGGGTGCACATTCAGACAGACTGTTTTTACTTGGGGACAAGGGCCTTGATATGGAGTTCTTTTTTAATTTGGTTCAGAAACTGTGCATGACAGCTCAACATTCCTGAAAATTCTGGTTTATATGTTGACCTCTGACATGATGGTACCCTTGTCCAGGTACCAGATAAGAATGATGGGTAGTACTTAAGAGGCTGTGGGGACAGCATGCGCATCCTTTAGACCAAATATTACCACTGATTCTGTCCATCAAGAATGAATTGAACTGGTGTTCCAACAGATGTTGGAACAGTCCTAGAATGTCCTTAGTAACACAGAGATAACTTAGACACTGACTGCAGAAACAGTCAAAACAGTCAAGGATGAGGCACACTGAAGGTAGTGAAAGAGATAACACCATGGGTATCAGAAAATAAAGAAGTTGGGGGGAGGGGCCTTATTCATATTTCTCCATTCAAAGGTTAGTAGTGATCACTTGTTGGCTACTTAACATTCCTTCAGACCTGAACTGTATAGAGAACAAGCTGAACAGGTGTTCATTCGTTCTCCATGTGGAGCCTGGGTGCATTGTTTTTTTCAAAGGCTTAAAACAGAAGTGGTGCACATGAGACATGGTTTTGATTGTGTTACAGGATAATTACCAGCTTCAGAAAGTTTGTGCCAGCTTTCTTTATGTTGGAGTCTGGGTAGTAAACAATTTCTCTATCCCTCAACTAGGGTTCTGTTGCATGCCTTTCCACCCATCCCCTCATCCATAAGGTCTTGCAGAAGGCCAGAAAAGTAAAATAAATGTTCTTTGGTAGCCCCTCCAGGGCCAAGACAGCAGTGGTTCTCCAACTAATTCAGTTGAGCAAAGAGAAAGTTCGAACTGCTCGACCTTTCAGAAACTTGTTCTGCCTTTGGCCCCTTTGTAGGCCCCCCCCCCCCCCCCCCCCCCCCCCCCCCCCCCCCCCCCCACCCCCCCCCCCCCCCGGGGGGGGGGGGGGGGGGGTGGGGGGGGGGGGGGGGGGGGGGGGGGGGGGGGGGGGGGGGGGGGGGGGTGGCGGTCCGGTCAGATCCAGAGATTCCTACTACCGAATACTCAAGACTTCTAAAAGCTAAGTACCCCGTTGGGGACTCTTTCTTGCCTCAGCCGATGTCAGAAAAAGTAAATAACTGTTTAACTTGTGGGAAACAAATACCTCATAAAGATTTCCACTCATACTGCCTACCTTGTTTCGGCCCAGACCACGACGTAGTTGCCTGTTTAGACTGTGCTTCCTTCAACCGACGAACGCTTAGGCATCGGTCGGAGTTTGCTGAACAGTTTTTCGGCTCAGACTTTGCGTACATTATGCCGTCGGATCCTCCGACTACCCAAATAGTTAAGAAACGCAAGGAAAAAGACCGACACTCGCAGTCCGTGGTTTCGGCCGAAACCACGGTTAAGCAAACCGCGAGTGTGTCGGTTTCGTCCGAAACCGAGAAAACCGGTCAACCTTCAGCCGAATCCATGACTACTACTGAGGCCCCTACTACCGTAGTTGAATCGGCCTCTGAAGTTTTGCCTACTACTGTGGTTTCTACTGACTTATCGGACACCATCCCTTTGGATGCCTCTACCCCAGCACGTGGTGCTGCTAGGCCTCCTGCTGCCATGTCTATAAAGGCCTTTGCCAGGGCCAAAGCAGCCAAAACTGTTAAATCAGTGCCTGTTAAGGCCACCTCACACAGATACACTTCCAGTTCTCAAATGCTAACTCTGGCAGAGGATTTAATCTCCTTAATTAGGGGATCCCAATCTCACCCTGACAGGGCCTCTCAGCCCCAGAAAGAGACCTAGGGCAGAGCCCCCCCAGCCAGAGTCCTCTGATGATTCTTCGGATGACTCACATACTACAGATCAGCCAGAGGCTCCTTTTTCTACTTATGAAGACTCCGATGCTGATGAATCCATTCCATCTGCCTCTCCACCAGAGGAATTTTCCTTTGGGGAAACCTTACATGCCATGAGAGAACAATTCCAATGGCAGGGACAAGATTTCTCAGATTCAAGAAAAAGGCTTAGGACCTTTCTGCACTTACCGCAACATAGACCCTTAGCTATACCTCCAGTCTTGCCTGTTGTGGATGATGCATTTAATGATGTTTGTACTGCACCTGATTATTTACCCCCAGCCCCTGCAAAACCAGACAGATTTTACAGGGTACCTCACACTCATCACCACCTTTTCAAGGCCCCACTTGCAGATCCTGAGACTATTTCCCAAGCGCCTAAGGCAGTAGCTTCTACCTCAACAAAGAACCCTCTCCCTTCTGAAAGGGATTCCAGGTCCATAGACAGGTGGGGCAAAAAAGTTTACACCTCTGCTACTCTCTCAGCCAGAGCTTTAAACTGTCAGTTTCACATGATCCAATACCAAGAGTTTATGCTTGATCAGTTATCTAAGAAATTGTCCTCTGATGAATCCTTAGATAAGAAATATGTTTTAGAAATGGTAAATAACATACAGCAGGTTAGTAACCATTCTTTAAAATGTGGCTATGATGCACTGGAGGCTTCATTTAGGTCAGCCATGACTGGCACAGTAATAAGAAGGCATGCATGGTTGAAAGAGCAGGTCCTGCCGGATCATGTTAAAGCAAAGCTGTTAGATGCTCCTATGGATAAGGACAGTCTTTTTGGTACCACTGCTCAGGAAGTAATGAAGAAAATGGAGGAGAAGGCGAAATCTGTTCAAACAGTTAAGGATTTCTTACAGGTTCAGCCCCCAAGGTTTAACAGGAACTGGCCTGCCAAAAAATTGGTCCTTTCCAGATCCCTCAAGATCTCAAAGAGGCAGGTATAGACGCTCTAGAGGTAGAAACCAAACCAGCGGAGGCGCTTATAGAGGACGCCAGTGGCAAGACAATAACCACCGAGGTACGGACACAACCACTGCCACTGCAACAGGACAATCACAGTGACTGGCCTCTGACACCGCCTACCAGGGAGCAAATAGCAGCACCTTTAGGCGGAAAGTTAACCTTATTTTCAAAAAATTGGCACTATATCACAAAAGACGAGTGGATTTTACAAACCATAGACCAAGGCTACAGGTTCCACTTCCACACCTTACCAGTGAAAAGAGGAATGCCAAACTTACCTCCAACTCAAAAAGCAGAAGCTCTAAAGCAGGTAGCTCAACTAACACAGATGAGAGCTGTGGAAAGAGTTCCAATAGCACAACAGGGCAAAGGATTCTACTCCAGACTCTTTCTAGTTCCAAGAAAAGAGAAAAGTTGGAGACCTATACTCGACCTGTCCGTCTTAAACACTTACGTCATCGTCCCAAAATTCAAAATGCTGACCCTACAGCAACTTCTTCCCATGCTGGGCAAGGAGTGTTGGCTGGTAACTCTAGATCTCAAGGAGGCATACCTGCACGTCACCATACGACCAAATTGCAGAAGATACCTCAGATTTCTTGCAGGATCAGAGCATTATCAATTCTCAGCATTGCCCTTTGAGCATCTACTGCCCAGAGTATTCACAAAATGCCTGGCATCAGTAATCGCTCATTGCAGGCTACAGGGAATCCAAATTTATCCATACCTGGACGACTGCCTGTTACAAGCGGACAACAAAAACAAGCTGACAACAGATTTACAAAGGGTCATTTGCTTACTACAAGCCCTGGGATACACAGTCATTTTAAAAAAGTCAAGACTGATCCCATCCCAGACAAGAACTTTCTTGGGTGCAGAATTGGACACAGTAAAACAAATGGCATTCCTGACTGCAGAAAAACAAGAACAACTTCCTCTTTACTTCTTGGCATTAACAAAGCAGAACAAACTAACAGCAAGAAAAGTACTGCAGGCCTTGGGCTTTATGGCATCATGCATACTCCTGGTCCCCTATGCCAGGCTGCATATGAGAAAATTACAGTGGTACCTAAAGAATTTATGGTCTCAGCACAGGCACAGCTTAGAAACCGAAATCCCACTAATTCCATGCCTGAAGCAAGAGTTCCTATGGTGGGCCCAAGCATGCCAGTTAAACACAGGCTTGCCCTTCCACAACTGTCAGGCAAACCAAACCATCACAACAGACGCCTCAGACCTAGGCTGGGGGGCGCACATGTTGGACAAATGCATACAAGGATTGTGGACTCCAGACCAGCTGCACCTGCACATAAACCAAAAGAAATGCTGGCAGTAAAATTGGCAATCAGAATTCGGGCCATTCCTCAAAGGAGGCCATTTAATGATAAGGACAGACAACACCACTGTCATGTGGTACATCAACAAGCAGGGAGGCACTCATTCTTACCCTCTATGCAGAATGACTATGGATCTTTGGAACATGGCTCTGAGCCACAACATCCAGTTACAAGCAATATTTGTGCCAGGAAAAGAAAACATCCTAGCAGACATACTAAGCAGAACCACCTCGGATGCTCACGAATGGATGCTGCACCCGGACATCTTCAATACCATCACAAAGAAATGGGGAATGCCCCAAATAGACCTATTCACATCCCCACTCAACCACCAGCTCAAGAAATTCTGCACAAGGACGTTCCACCCGCTTGCATGGAAGTTGGACTCTCTGTCCTTCAGTTGGAAAGGCCTAACAGCTTATGCATTTCCACCTCTCCCTTTGATGCACAAGGTACTACTGAAAATCAAAGAGGAACGCCCAAGGATAATCCTGATAGCTCCAAATTGGCCAAGACAACACTGGTATCCTTTGCTGAGGAGCATGTCACAGGAGAATGTGGTCAATACCCTGATGCCTTTGATGTTAACTCAGAACAACTACAGCATCCTACACCCAAACCTAAAACCTTACAACTGACTGCCTGGAACATCACTTAACAACAACTAACCCAGGCTTATCTCAAAGGGTTAAAGACATTATCCTTGAAGCCCGCAGACCTTCAACGAGAAGGAACTATGCAGGAAAATGGAAAAGGTTTGCCGCTTGGAGTGCTGAAAAAGGAAAAGATGTGTCAAACATAGACATTGCTAACATCCTGGAGTACTTGGCAGAGCTTCTTCATACAGGCCTGTCCTATTCCTCCATCAAGATACATGCATCAGCTATTTCTGCAGAATACAGCTTGATCCACCTGTCTTCTCACATCCTCTACTCAGGCAATTCCTCAGAGGGATCAAGAATGTAAAACCTCCTAGGAAACCACCATTACCAGCATGGGACTTGAATTTCGTGCTAGAAAAATTGACACTCCCACCATTTGAACCAGCAGGAACAGCAGATCTACAACACCTATCATGGAAAACTGCCTTCCTACTGGCAATTACTTCAGCAAGGAGGGTTTCAGAACTACAGGCTTTAATGGCAGTACAACCCTTTCTAATCTTCCATCAAGACAGAGTGTCCATGAGAACTAATCCTACATTTATGCCTAAGGTGGTATCCAGAGTGTCCTTAAACCAGGCAATCCACCTGCCTACCTTCTTTCCCAACCCACAGAACAGGGGGGAAAGGCTACTGCATACCTTGGATGTACATAGACAGTTACGCTACTACCTGGACAGAACCAAAAGTAATAGAAAACTGACCAGCTTTTGTGGCCTATGCAACAGGAAGGGAAGGAAAAGCAATTTCCAAGCAGACAATCTCCAAATGGATAGGGAATTGCATAAGATTCTGTTACTCCTACCATGGAAAACCAGTCCCACAGGACATAAGACCTCATTCAACAAGGGCTACAGCCACTACCACAGCTTTCTTCAGCAGTGGCAACCAAGGACATTATTGAGGCGGCTACTTGGACCTCCGTGCATACATTTGCCAAGCATTATAATTTACCTCTATACTCCAGATCCCGAGCAGGGTTTGCCACTGCTGTACTGCAAGGGATCCTAACTACACCATGATTCCTTTTTCCTCCTCCCTACTTTGGCTATGGTATTCTACCCATTTGTTATGACTGCAGATGCATCCTTGAAGGACATAGTACAGTTTTGTACCTACCATAAATGTAGATGTCCGAACAGGATAGCATCTGCAGTCAGGATTACCCACCCTCCTTCCCCTCTGTGGTACTCCTAGGGTATTTACCCTCCCAATAGCTAGATGGGGGGGGAGTCTCTTATGGTGTATTTGTTTGTATATATGTACATACATGCTTTATTTTTGTGTTTTGCCTTCTACTATTTTGGAAACATTGGCTTTTATCCCAAAATTAACTTCCTAGAGGGCAACTGGCATCTGGGGCAAGAAACACTGAAGAAAATGGCGTCGGCTGATGCCTTTATACCCGAAGACCAGCAGAGATGACGTCGGGTGAAGTGCGACATCAGCCGAAGCCGGACCCAGACTTTGGAATCCGGCCGATCAAGGGCTGCCTGACGACAGGACAACCCATTTGTTATGACTGCAGATGCTATCCTGTTCGGACATCTACATTTATGGTAGGTACAAAACTGTACTTTTTATATATCTCTATATATTTAATATATATATATATATATATATATATATATATATATATATATATATATATATATATATGTTTGTGTGAATATGCAAAATATTACAGTATGTTTTGCATAACCTGTGCTTTTCTAGTTTGCATGAAACGTACCACCACACTTTACTTTGAATACCAGGAGATATTTGATGCTGTTGCATTTAGTTAGCCTGCAGAGGGCACTGTGCTAATTCACTGATACATATTTGAAATCCCTTGGGCTTTTGTTGACTTTGGGGGTAGTTGGGGGTTGGCATAAGACAAAGCACAGGGTTTGAATCTCACCTTTAAAAGGGATATTGGTTGGGCTTAAATTGGCCAACAATGGCAGTTAACCTAGTACTTGTAACAAACAAAATCGGAACAAAAGTACTTGAAACAGTAGATCCACAGAAAGAGGAACCAGTCCGTAGGATATTAGCAAAAATAACTTTAATCACGTCCACGTTTAAAATATCAAATCTTTGGTTAGCAAAAATGACTTTAATCACGTCCACGATTAAAACAATATCAAATCAAGCGCTTTCGCTTGGCTCAATACCAAGCTTTATCAAGATGAATTATACACTGAATTGAATCCATATATATGCAACTCTCAACCAACATGTGACTAGAATGCATAATCAGATCTTACAGCTGTAATCAGTTTAAAAAATGTTACAAGTTTTTTTATTAAATAATAAATTGATACCGTACTTAATGTACCATACTGACCTGGCTATACCAACTGATTCGTTGTGAAACCCTCCATAAAAATTGTATAAAAATGAAAACTTTAACAAGAATCTTTATGTTAAAATGCTCATTTTACTAAACATACATTCATAGGTTCATAGGTTCATACTAGGCTATCTGCCCGAGGGCATTTACAAGCCTAGCCCATAGTTTTGTGGCTTACGCCACCCCTTTAGTATGGGGAACTATACCCATTATTTTGCTGTGCCTCTGTCGAGCAGTGACACTGAGGTAATCCCTGGGGTATATCTGCGATCTCCCATCCATTGGTCAAGATTTCTCTTGAACAAGGCCAGCGAGGTGCTCTGCCTCACATATACCGGGATTTTGTTCCACAGCATAGGGAGTCTTTGGGTGATGAATCTTTCCCTCCAGCACGTCCTATTAATAGCCGTGTCGAGGTTTAAGTCTCCCACCCTTGTGGCTCTGACGGATCTAGATTTTTTGAGGTGAAGCATATTCATCAAATCTGGGTTTGACATGGCCTTGTATGTCAGGCACAGGTCACCTCTGAGCAAGCGGTAAGCGACTGAATAGAGCTGGAGTTCTTTCAGTTGGGCAGCATAGGACAGATTTTTGAGACCCTTTATCCTTTTGGTGAGGAACTTTTGTGGCCTCTCCAACTGCTGCAAGTGTCGGGTCAGATACATTCCGAATGGGGCATTGTACTCAATCATTGGTCTGATGAGTGATGAGTATAGTGAGACTATGACCTCCCTTGATCTAGATGTGAATCCCTTCATGATAAGGTGGGCAATGTAGAAGGTCTTCCTAACTACTTTAGCTACATGGGTGTCGAATGACAGGCTACTGTCAACCTGGGTCCCCAGGTCTCTGATAACTTCTTCTGTGCTCAGTGGATTGCCACCTATATGGTAGCTAGGGGTAACCTTGTTTTTCCCGAAGGGTATGACTATGCATTTTTTGGCATTTAACTTTAGGCCATGGCTCTGGCACCAGTTATCCGTTTCTGTGAGACCCTTCTGAAGGATATCTGTGTCAGATGTTTTCGACTCTGGCGCCCAGTTTGCAATCATCTGCAAACTTTGTCAGCCATAACCCTCCTGTGTTTGCTTGTACTTGAAAAGTAGATGCCAAACAAGAGTGGGCCCAGGACTGAGCCCTGTGGGACACCACTTGTGACAGGCTTTGAGTCTGACATGGCACCAGCAACTCTGACCCTGTGGGTTCTGTCACTCAGCCAGTTTGCAACCCATCTTGTGATGTATGGGTTAACATTTAAGCTGATGAGTTTTTCAATGATACCCGAGTGGGGTATTGTATCGAAGGCTTTAAGCCAGATCGAGGTAGGCTGTATGGACTGCCTTTCCTCATCAATGGCTTTGGTGACTGTTTCAAAAAGTCAACCAAGTTTAAAAGGCATGATCTGCCTTTGACAAAGCCAAACTGGGTTGGATCCAAAGTCTGCAAATTCCTATGTCTTTATTTATGAGATCCATTATGATCCTCTCCATGGCTTTGCAGATAAGGCTTGTCAAGCTAATGGGCGGTAATTTCCAGGGTCGGTGGAGGCACCGCCTTTGTGAAGTGGGACCACAGTCGCATGCGCCACTCCTGGGTAATATCCAGAGGTGAGACTATGATTAAACAGCTGTCCTAGCTGTGGGTTTAATTCCTCGTTGAGTTCGTGGAGCACACAGCCGGGGACACCATCAGGTCCCATGGATGCTGTGTTTTTGCTTTGGAGAGCAGTTCTCACTTGGGCGTTAGAGATGTTTGGGGGCTGCAATCGTTTGGTATAGATATCTCTCCTTTGGGGAGGGGAGAAGTTTGCACTGAACCTGTCAGCCAGTATGTTGGCAATGTCTGTAGGATCAGTAATCTTCACATCATTTTGAACTAGTTCTGAGCATATCTGGGAGTTTCCTCCCAGGTTTCTAACATAGCTAAAGAAGGCCTTATGATTGTCTTTTGAGTCTTTAGCTATTTTTCTCTCAAAATTTGCTTTGGATGATTTTATGAGAGCTCTTAGTTTTTACTTATAGTGATCAAAGGTGTCTTACCTTTTAAGGATTTTGCTCTATCTTGTAGTAGCTTCCTCCTTTTGTTGTAGAGTTTGTTTATGGCTGGGGTCCACCAGACTGGACGCTTGCCTTTGGTACAAAGAGTCTTTGTTTTGCTTGGGATTGCCTTATCCATGCAGTCCTGCAGGTGCTGGTAGAAGGCATTTGTAAGTGATTCAGCGGCTTGAGTACTGTTTTCCACCGCTCGGGGCCTTAAAGGAGACCACACTAGTCTTTAGAAGTGTGAAGTCGGCTTTCGAAGTTCTTTACTGTGGTCTTTTTATTTCAGGTGGGGTGGGATGAGGACCTCCAGCGAGATTAGTTTGTGATCTGATCTCACCAGTGAGGGGTATACTTCGGTGTTGAACATTGTGCTCCCATGTTCGTGATGATGAGATCAAGTATGTTTTCTCCTCTTGTGGGGATGGTGACTAGTTGTTCCATGGCATTTGAGTTTATGAATTCCAGGAACTTTTGGGCTAGGGTGTTTGGGCTTGAGTAGTGTTCCCAGTCTATATTAGGGTAATTGAAGTCACCTAGTATGATGGTGTTTGGAGATACATTTATCCCCTCCAGTGTTTTCAGGAAAGCCATGTGAGGTTCCTGAGTTTGTGAGGGTGGCCTGTAACATGCTACAATTTGCAGAGCAGTCTTGCCTATGGTTAATTGCACCTGGATGGTCTCCGATGCATCGTGCGTTGCCACCAATCTTGAGGTGTGGGTGTCCTTGATGAATATGGATACCCCTCCTCCTTTCTTGGTATTGTCCGGATTTTGGGGCCTGAACGCATGATATGAGGTAAAACCTGATAGTGCTGGGGTGCTCTCAGGAGCCTTGAACCAGGTTTCTGTCACAGCACAGACATCGATATTCTCCATACTGAGAAGGGCCTCGAGTGCGTGCATTTTGAGATTGAGACTTCTGGCATTGAGCAGCATTACCCTTATTTTTTTTTCCTTTTTTGTGTTCTAGGGTGGTAGGTTTAGAATTTGAGCCTTGCCTAAAAAAGGCACTATGGGGGTGGCAAGAGCCTTTGCCAGTATCCGGAATCCCAGGGGTGACAGGTGCAAGCCGTCCCTTGCGAAGCAGCGTGGCTTGTCCAGCATGTCATCCCAGGCAAACAGACATTGGATCCCCTTTGAAAGACACCAGAGTTTAAGCCAATTGTTAAAGCTGATCATCTTATCTCTGTATTGTGGCATCATTCTTGGTGAAGGTAGGATACTGCTCAAGGTCAGGGTCATACCTGCCTGGGCTACATAATCAGAGAGCTCCTCAATGTCTCTTTTCATGTAGTCCAGGGAGTACGTCTCAGGTCGTTTACACCAGCGTGGACAATGACTGAGTCGATTTGTACCTGCTGTTGAGAGACCTGAGTGCTTGCGTTATGTGGCGGATTCTAGCCCGACAGGCAGCTTACTGTAACCCTCTCCTTACTCAGTCTGGTGAGTGGGACGTCAGTGTGTCTGACTATGGAGTCACCAATGACTAGTGTGTCTGGCATTGTGTTTGGCCTTAAGGGCTGTGACTGTTTGACACTCTGACTGTGAGGTCTATGTGTTGCAGGTGTTGTGTTCTGAGGTGGTAGTTGTTTGGGTGTCTGCTTTGGTGGCCTGTGCTGTTTTGGTAGATTTTTGATCAGAGCCTCCGCGTATGTCTTTGTGTGTTTATGTGTATGATTTGAGGTTGTGATGGTACTATGTGAGACTGGATCTATAGTGTGTGTGGTAACCTTCTCCTCCTGTCTGGTCTTGCCAGTCCTATGTTGAGAGAGCTCAGCCTCCAGTTTGGCCGTATAGTTGCATCTCTCGCATGTATTTGTGTTTTGTGGGAGGAGGAGAGGGTTGTCTGTGTACATGAGGCAATTGTAACATTGCCTCAATATTCCCAGGTTCACCAGCTGAGCAGGAGAGGACACTAGCAACTGATTCCTCGACATGCTAGAAGGAATAGACAAAAAAACTTTAAAAGAGATTCCGGGGGATGTGGGTGACCGAGAAATGGGGTTTGCCTTTTTGGGGTACTATCAATAACAAGAGTGCTGTATCAAGGTGATACATTACTCTAATAATTGCTTGTCCATCTAAGCTTCCTATTACAAAATATATATAAAAATAAAAATACAAGTATTTTGTGATTGTAAATGTAAAAAATGTATGTAAATTCTCATAAACCTGTATCTAACCGTTAAAAATATGTTTAATAAATAATAAATAAATGTAAATAGGTAATAACATGTTTAAAAATCAAAACAAATATTATAACAGGTTCTGAGTAGAATTCATCTACTATGTATATGTCTTGCTCACAATCTAGCCATTCTTAATTTCAGGACACTACTTATATTAATGTTGTCATTCAAACCTGGACTACTAGCAGCATCTAACTTAAGCTGCCAAAGGAGTTCTTTATATTCTAGTCGTGTCTCCCAGTCTCCCCCTCTACCATCTACTTGTATTTGTTCTAATACTATAAAATTAATTTGCATGTCTGTACATGTGATAGACTGTTTATAGAAAGCATTGGTTTCCTTTTTCTTCGAGACCTCATACAAATGCTCGTAAATTCTCCTTCTTAAAGATCTTTCTGTTTTACCAACATAGAAACTGAGGCATTTGGTACAAAAACCCAGATAGACCACCCCTTTTGTTGCACAATTGATATAAATATTGGCTTGAAAATAGAATTTCCTTGAGGGGATGTATAAGGAACTTTTATTTATGATAGCTGTGCACTGTTTACACATCCCACATTTGTACGTACCCTTCTTCAAATTTTTATTGCTATTCATTCTCCCTTGGTGTTGATTCCTTTCAAATAATTCTTTCATATTGGTGTCCCTACGTCTGGTAAATCTAGGATGTTCTGGGATGTGTTTTTTTTACTCCTCATGGGCTGCTTTTTTACTTTTATATATATTTTGTAATAGGAAGCTTAGATGGACAAGCAATTATTAGAGTAATGTATGTTTAGTAAAATGAGCATTTTAACATAAAGATTCTTGTTAAAGTTTTCATTTTTATACAATTTTTATGGAGGGTTTCACAACGAATCAGTTGGTATAGCCAGGTCAGTATGGTACATTAAGTACGGTATCAATTTATTATTTAATAAAAAAACTTGTAACATTTTTTAAACTGATTACAGCTTTAAGATCTGATTATGCATTCTAGTCACATGTTGGTTGAGAGTTGCATATATATGGATTCAATTCAGTGTATAATTCATCTTGATAAAGCTTGGTATTGAGCCAAGCGAAAGCGCTTGATTTGATATTGTTTTAATCGTGGACGTGATTAAAGTCATTTTTGCTAACCAAAGATTTGATATTTTAAACGTGGACGTGATTAAAGTTATTTTTGCTAATAACCTAGTACTTGCCTATAAACCTATGTACTGGATAGGTGGGCTGATTGTATTAACCATTTCTTCAGCGGTTTTCCAGACCACCGGCATATGATATAGATGCAAAAATTTAAACATATACAGAGAAAATAAACCATGTAAGCATGTTTCTGTAAATACTGTAAGGGAAACTAAATTGGCTGCAAGTCTCAACACCCTCATTAATAACAAGAAAGGCAGGATACTGATACTATTCTGGAAACACAGCTTATATGTGTTGTAGAGTTGACATTAGAGCCATTAACAGAGTACTCTTGTTAAAATGTCAGTACAGTATCCTCTGACTACTTGGGGGTATGGCAAGTGAAATTCCTAATGATGCTCTGAAGTACAGAATGTGTGGACTAAACTGTGATGCAGTTGAAGCTACAACAGGTGTGCAAGAAAAATGATGGCTACCTATGGGCATGCTTGGCATAGCATCCCACACCTCCCAGTGATGAGAGGCAGCTTTTGAACACCCAACCCCCTTAGTAAAGTATCTGTTTGCTCCATCCAAAATTTTAAAGAAAATAGAAGAGAATGGAGAGCGCTGAAGTCAGTCAAACGACAGTTGTAAGCATCCTGAAGTGCAGTAAAGGCTGCTGTACAAAGCATGGTCCTTTACTCAGAAATCAGTACAAGGCAGATCAGTTCAGATGGAAGAAGGCCTTTGAAAAAACAGGCCTGGAAAGGTAGTAAAGATGGAGGCAGGCAGGCATTAAATAAAGGGAACCAGATTTAAGTCTTCTTCTGTCCAAGGGAGTGATGGGCCACTTCCCTTGCCCAATTATCTTTCTGTCCCTTTCTGTACTCCTATTTTGGGATGGAGTTTGTTCAGCTTGAGAACAAACTGGCTCCCACTAGCTAGACAGAGATCATTGGTAATCCATATTTCACTTCTACTTTGCCTGAAAGCTGTTGGCTTGTACATTGTATTGATTGCATCCAGCAGCACATAATTTAAGTACAATGTTGATATATTTGCATGCTAGCTTAATGCATTTTATTATATCTGTCCTGTTTACAGTGTGAATAATTTTCCATTGTAACCTTTCGTTTTCTTTCTTATATTGTAGGTTGCTTTGGTCTGAGTCATGGCTAAAAACAGTTTTCCTATGTGATTAACATGCATACATACATACATAGTTTTTATAACCTGTTAACTTTATTTGTGTATTTTGCTGGCCTTCACACCCTTCCAGGAAATAACATCTGTCTCACCAGCACAAGTATAATTGGCACAATCTGTTACAGGCCTATGGTTATGGTGTATAACTATAGAAAATGTCCCCTTACAGGAACATGGAAATGATTTCTTTCATGCTGTTCCTATCTGAAAAAAAGATGGCATTTGGAGACCCATCTTAGACCTATCCAGACTGAATGGGTTTCTGAAGATAGATAAATAGTGCGTGCTTACTTTACAGGCATTTGTTCTGCTTATATCAAACACAACACTTGTCATTCTGGATCTGTGTAATGTCTGTCAACATAATCCCCAGCCATAAGAAACATGGGTGCTTTTGGTGGCTCCGGGCTGGTCAGGGGCACTTTCAGTTCACATCCTTGTGAGTTGGTGTTTCAGTACATCAGGAGTGTTTACCAAATACTTGACATTGGTGTTTGCTCACCTCAGGATCAGAGAAATTCATATTTATCGCTAGTTGAATGCCTGTTTGATCCAAGCACATACATAAGAGGAGGTGCGTAGGGCTGTCCATCAAATACTTCATCCACTGCCTGGTTAGCCCAGGTGTTTCACTGAACCTGCCAAAATTCAAGCCTTACACCAAGGACCTTTAAGATCTTTCTTGGTGCTATTCTGGGTGCACATTCAGACAGACTGTTTTTACTTGGGGACAAGGGCCTTGATATGGAGTTCTTTTTTAGTTTGGTTCAGAAACTGTGCATGACAGCTCAACATTCCTGAAAATTCTGGTTTATATGTTGACCTCTGACATGATGGTACCGTTGTCCAGGTACCGGATAAGAATGACAGGTAGTACTTAAGAGGCTGTGGGGACAGCATGCACATCCTTTAGACCAAATATTACCACCGATTCTGTCCATCAAGAATGAATTGAACTGGTGTTCCAACAGATGTTGGAACAGTCCTAGAATGTCCTTAGTAACACAGAGATAACTTAGACACTGACTGCAGAAACAGTCAAAACAGTCAAGGATGAGGCACACTGAAGGTAGTGAAAGAGAGAACACCATGGGTATCAGAAAATAAAGAAGTTGGGGGGAGGGGCCTTATTCATATTTCTCCATTCAAAGGTTAGTAGTGATCACCTGTTGGCTACTTACATTCCTTCAGACTTGAACTGTATAGAGAACAAGCTGAATAGGTGTTCATTTGTTCTCCATGTGGAGGCTGGGTGCATTGGTTTTTTCAAAGGCTTAAAACAGAAGTGGTGCACATGAGACATGGTTTTGATTGTGTCACGGGATAATTACCAGCTTCAGAAAGTTTGTGCCAGCTTTCTTTATGTTGGAGTCTGGGTAGTAAACAATTTCTCTATCCCTCAACTAGGGTTCTGTTGCATGCCTTTCCACCCATCCCCTCATCCATAAGGTCTTGCAGAAGGCCAGAAAAGTTAAATAAATGTTCTTTGGTAGCCCCTCCAGGGCCAAGACAGCAGTGGTTCTCCAACTAATTCAGTTGAGCAGAGAGAAATCAATTCACCTTTCAGAGTTCTGCATTTTCCTGTTATCCAGTTTCCTTCTTGTTTTACCACTGCTCATTGAATCATTTCTTGAAAGGGATCTTGCATTCCAAACCCGCAAAGAAACCTGTGCCATATCTGCTTGCGTCCTCAACTTTGTAGTGCAAAAGTTAACCTAACAACTTTCTAACCTGGTGCATCTGTGGACCTCAAGTATTTTTCTCTCTCTCTTTTTTAGTGACTGTTACTTCAGCCACGGGATCTAAGCTTCAGGTTTTATAGAGGCAGGGATTGTCTTAAAATTAGTCCCTCGTTCATACCTAAAGAAGTAAAAGTAGTAGCACTGAGTCCATCCGTGCAGTTGCTCATCTTTTGTTCCTCTTCTCAAAGCAAGAGTCGGAAAGGATATTACATTTGCTGGATATGCTGAAGCATTTGAGGTATATATTGAGATGCCACCCTGTCTGCAGTAGCACAGATGCCTAATGCTCTGAGCTGTGGTCCCTAGGGTGCAGGGTTTGATTACTTCCACCTTTAGTTGCTTTGTGTTGCTGAGTGAGTCACTTAACAATACAGTGCTTGTGGTTGCCCTTGAAAAGTGATAGCTTGTCCAGTGAACTTACTCAGCCAACACATAGGTAAAATTAAAAACAATGTAGGAAGGCCGAAGGAGTTCAGTCAGTTTGATCATTTTTTTCTTTGTCTTTTTTGTTCAACAAGTAAGGTATGCCTACAGTCTTCTACTGTGAAAGTAACTGCACTACTTTCTGCTATAACAACACTGACAAATTATGAGTGGCCAAGTCAGAGGTCATTAAGATTTGGTAACTTCTGTAATAGGAGCTTTATTTAGGAATGTTTCATTTTAGAGTATATGTGCAGTAGCTGCCTAGACTGCTGTCCACATGTTTTGTAAGCATTACAGAGGTGGACATTAAGTTCTTTAGTCCAGGATTAGAGCACACGTCTCCTCTGCTGTCGTCGCACAGGACTAGGTATAAACACCATCCCCCTGCAGCTTTAGTACCCTTCCCATGGATAATGGATAATGTTGCACAGTATTCCATTACCTTTCATCCTCGGATAATGGATACTGAAGAATGTTGCCCAGTGGTCCTTTTAATGATTGTAGTACATTTGTGTAGATACTTTCATGATAACTGTAGATGTTTGAGTAGATTGACCACTGCAGTTTAAGTTCCCTCTCCTCCCCTCCCAAACAATGACCCATCCTTTTTCCTTATCCCTCTTGGGTTTGCTTGGGAAGTGTAAGAAGGACAGAGACACAAAGAGGGCCCTAAATGTAATTATCTCCTTTCCTCTTTTTCTTTTGCTGACAGTTAAGAGATTCATTACTTTAGTAGATTGTGCCCTCAGAGCCCCTCCGGACCACAAGGACTTTTATTTAAGTCATTGAAGTGAAACTTTCATTTCCTTAAGGTATTTACAGACTGAGAGCCAAAGAGTGAAAAAGGGAGAGAACACACCCCTCTACTGGACAGATATTTTCTGGTAATTTTTTTTTTTTATGGGGAAAAAAAACTGAAAATGGTGTTGACAGCTGTCTCTTCTAGCTGTGCATCAGACTAGCATCTTTGACAAGGGAGTGCCACTTTAAGGACACTCAGAAGCTATGGAAGACGGGCCAGAAGGGTAGACAATTTCCTACACCTAATTCACATGAGGAATGAGTATGGCTTTAGCAGAGGTCTTTTTATTCAGACATGTACTGTTATGATGAGTGTACTCACACAACTGTACTTTTACATTTAATGGACTCCATGGATCACTAATTGGTACTGTACAGAGAAATGTGGGGATAAAATTAAATTCAGAAAGGTGAATCCTGTAGACTTGAGATACCAAAGGATGTTTGATTTTTGGAATAAAATTTCTAGTCATATGACCCTTCATTTCATTGGCCAAAGTTGCCTACAAGTGAAAAATACAGTAGACGTTAGTCCATTCAGACATTAAGAACATGTCTGTGCTCATTGTGTAGGTCATTATTGTAGTCCTATGTCATAGGAACTTTTCCACAAAAGGTCTGATATCTGTTCTGAAGTCCAGAGTTTAACACCCTTCTTCCCCCAACCTGGATTGACATGTGCATCCCTGGGACATTAGCAGTGTAAAATGGGTGTCTGCCTGTGCCATCTTCAGGACTGTCTACAGTAAATTGATTCATATCTGAAAATAAAGTTCCATCTCTGTGGACAAAAAATGCATTCATTCCACTGTACAAGGATGCACATGTAAGACATCTTTCAGACTATTTGGCCATTTGCCATTTTATCTCTGCTATCAAAAATAGCAGAAAATGTATTCTTAAGCAGCCTATCAACTAACCAGCTTCTGCCTTCAAACCAACATGGCTTCTGCCATCATCACAGCAAAACTACTGTTTTGATGAATTTTGTCAATACTGTCAACACACACACAAATCCTGGAAGCCCATCCTTCATCATCTTCCTAGAATTATCAAAAGCTTTTGATATTGTTTCCCACCAGAAACTAATAAACTCTCATCCTTAGGACTGACCAGCTTGTCACTGCGCTGGTTCCATCGCTACCTCTCAAACAGAGCACAAACAGTGAAATGGAAACATTATTTGTCCACCTTTTTACCAGTAAACATTGGGATCCCACAAGGATCTGCACTAGGCCTCATGTTGTTCAACATACTCATCAGCGACTTGTACACCGATACACAAATGCTACCTGAATTCAATAAGCTGATGATGAGATCCTAATCTCTTTTGCCAAATCACTCTCTAAACTCCCAAAACCTTACAGAACAATCCTTAATAATTAAAACATGGCTAAATAATTAACTGCTTCTTCTAAATCGGGGGAGGGGGGACTAAATTAGTGCTCTTCACCCCAAAACACATCTGTAGCAAAGCAACACTATTCACTGTCATCTCCACTAATATCACTGTGATAGAACACGTAAACAGCATGAAATTACTGGATGTCATCATAGATGACCATTTGAAATTTGACCAGCACGTATCACATATGGCAAGAAAACCTCCTTACAAACGAGGTGTATTATACAGAGTAAAAACCTACCTCACTGGCATAGCCATATGACGTATGGCCTCTGTTTTCTTACTGCCATCTCTCCTATATGCTGCCCCAGTCTTCACCAAACTTCAAGTCTCACAACTGTCCATATTTGAGTAATGTTATAATAAAACAGCCAAATGTGTAGTAAACTTTAACACTGCAACCCACCAATGCCCTCAGAGAATTAAAGTGGTTAGAACTACCATCACCTAGCTTTTTCTCTGCTAACTACAGTAGAAAGACTGCTTGATAAATCAGAAAATTGCCCAGCCCATAACAACTTAATGCAACATAACTCACCCAGTAGAATTTTACCCTTTAAAGAAAAATCACATATCTCAATAACAGAATCATGTAATACTCCAGGTGATTATGTATTCAGATAGCGTAGCTAAACTAGGGAACCACATCCCACTACCACTGAAATCTATTCAGAATACAAACTCATTTAAAATGCAACTAAAACTTCACCTGTCAAATCAATGGGTATGCTTCTGTACATCTCCAGGATAAATGCCACTTCATCTCCAGCTTGTCATATCGTAAAACCATCTCTCTTGTTTCACAGTGCTGTACCACAAAACCAGCCTTCACCAATAATTGTATAGTTTTTTAGTAGCATGTTCCAGTTACATTAATTATTTTGTGTCACTGCTCCTCCCCACATCTGTACTTCTAATATAATCCTTAATATAGCCATAACCTGCTTTACTAACCCCATATCTTAACTACAGTATCGACAGTTATGTCTCTCACCTCAGTTTCTTTGAATTTCTGAGCACTAATCACATGATCTATTTTCTGTCTGAGAAACCCATTAATACACGTCATCAAATGCTCAATGTTCCGTATCTACTGTTGCATAAGTATCTTTTATACTGTTATAGGTGCCTCTGCTTTTTTATGACTGTAGTCTAACAAATATAAGTGTACTTGTTAATGTATATTGTTTAATGTCAGTTATGTATTACTGAATATATGTTTAAAAATGCAGAAAACAGAAACTCCCTCAGCACTGAATAAAGTAACCAACGTGGAACTCCAGGTAACAGAAAAGCAAAAAGGCACTTTGGCCACACACAGCAGACAACTTTAATCCAAAAATAGTAAGCGCTTTCATGGAATCCTTCCGCTTCATCAGACTAACAGTGAATGCAAAGAACATCACATTTAAAAAGATTCACTTTGTCAAATTAACCAATCAACAGTTATGCTAGTAATTATAGCCCTATTAACACTAATAACCAATCAACAGTTATGTTAGTAATTAGAGCCCTATTAACACTAAAAAGTCCATAGTTGTAATACCTGATAGAAAATAACTATATTCATATCAAGTAGGTGAACATATATAACATTTAAATACATTATATGCAAGATGCTTTATAAATAAAAACACTAGCATAAATATAACAATTTATATAAAATATTAATGTAAAATCAATCAATTAAATCACAGTACAACCATTTATAAAATGAATTTCAATGCTTAAGAGCCCTGGCTTTAAGAAAGGGTTTAAGGGATACTTTATTATTAAGGCCTGGCGTCCTATCAGCTTGAAATTTCAGTATTCATTCCTGTTCTGAGACTTCAGTATTATTGCTCAGATTACCCCCCCCCCCTTCTTAGTAGGGACCACCTCAAGCACTAAAAACTTAAACCTATGAGTAGGTCCCTCTTTCTGTACATGTACAGCTAACGTATTGCTCTCTTTCACATTCTTAATGTCACTCGTGCTCTAGAATCCTGTCTTTTAAATGTCGGTTAGTCTTACCTATACGAAAGGCAAAACACTTTACACAATAGCTAAAATTAACACATTCTTGGTATAACAATCAGCATAAAAGTTAGCTTCTATTGTAAACCCCTTCTGTGGGTGTATAAATTGTCTCCCAACATGTATACTGGAACATGCTGTGCATCTCCTACATGTATAGGTGCCACGTCTGTCCGACTGAATATATTTATGGGTGTTTACAGCTTTATAACAAAGTTGTCTTTTAAGAGGTCTATTATTCTTGAAAGTAAATGATGGTTGCTATCCCACTACTCCATTTAGTTCCTTCACACTAGAAAGAATATCCTAATTATTCTTAACAATGTCACACACCACATGTATATTGCTTGCATAGGTCAGCGGCAGTCGTAGTACTTCACTATCTGACTCACCCCTCTCCATAGTACCATTAGCCCTAGCACTGCGAGATCCTATCCCTTCACTACCTTCCTTGTTATAATACGGTTTACACCTACCATCCCTTTCTCTCCAGGCTACATCAGTCTGTCTGTCTATCTCATTCTCTCTATATCCTCTTTCCATAAACTCATGTTTAAGGGACAACAGTGCTCCATGTAGTGTGCAGTCATCATTATGTAAATGCATACAGCAAAATATTTGACCTTTCAAAACATTTAATTTAGTATGCCTTGGATGCATACTGCCGTTGTGTAAGACATTATTTTTCCTAACAGTTTTTCTAAAAAGTGTAGTCGAAACCTGATTGGGGGCATCTCTAGTATAATTTTCACATCAAGAAATTCAGTCACTCTATCAGAATATTTGTAATGTTCAGAAACGGAGTGATGTTATTAATGTATACCAGAAACTCATTAAGACGTTCCTCGGTATCATGCCATAGCAAAAAAATATCATCCACGAATCGTTTATACCATACGATAGATTCAGCAAACGTATTATTGGCCAAAAAATAGGTAGTTTCCCACACTGCACAAGAGATAGGTTGGCATAGCTATTGGCACAGGCAGTACCCATAGCTACACCAGCCTTCTGTATAAAGTGTTCATCGCCAAACATGAAAACATTGTTCTCTAAAATTAATCTAACCTTATTTGCTTGAACATTCCTTGCATGTAGTAATTCTCTAATATTCTCTATGCTCCAGGCATTAGGAATCGCTGTAAATAAGGACTCTTATAGCTAAAGTCACCAACCAGCAGAGATTCTGTAATACTTCCAAGTATGTCCCTAAATCATTAAGGAAATCCTTAGTATCCTTCAGGACAATGGTACATTCACGTAGCACAAGATGTAAATTCCTTTCAACGTATATCGAAAGAGGCTCAGTAGCCCACCCCTTGCTAGACACAATGGGACACATAGGCGGGCTAACAAGGTTATTATGAATCTTGGGTAGGCCATACATTATTGGAAACATTGGAAATTCTACATTGAAATATTCAAGGAGTGTCTCTTGAATAATTCCTCTCACAAATAAATCAAACAGTAAAAACTGTATCTTGTCAATGACTGCCTTAAGAGCAATATCAGATATCTGACAATACGTATTTGTGTCATTAAGAAGATCCTTCATGTTGCGTATATACGTCTCCTTATCTAATATAACAATACCTCCCCCGTTATCAGCAGGGCGTACCTCAGTACGTCAGACATTTCAGTTCAATCAACGCTTGTCGTTCAGATGCTTACAAATTACAAAATGCATAATAGTCACTGCTGGTATACCTCTCCCTGAGTTATTTCTCACATACTTCTATAAACAAATCAATTACAGAGTTACTGGGAGGAACAAACGCGCTCATTTTTTTTAAAAATGCATTGCTCATTAGAAGTCCCTTGAAACAGTCTTCAAGGTAAGAGTTCTTCCAAAAAGTTTATTTTACATTAATATTTTATATAAATTGTTATATGTATGCTAGTGTTTTTATTTATAAAGAATCTTGCATATAATGTGTTTAAATGTTATATATGTTCACCTACTTGATATGAATGTAGTTATTTTCTATTTTCTATTAGGTATTAGTGTTACTAGGGCTCTAATTACTAGCATAACTGTTGATTGGTTAATTTGATATAGTGAATCTTTTTAAATGTGATGTTCTTTGCATTCACTGTTAGTCTGATGAAGCGGAAGGATTCCATGAAATCGCTTACTATTTTTGGATTAAAGTTGTCTGCTGTGTGTGACCAACGTGTCTTTTTTGCTTTTATATGTTTAAAAATGTTTGAAATGTATTTGAGTTTTTTTCCCCAGGTCTCTGCTGAAAAAGTTTTTTTATACTAAACACACACTGACAATCTCAGTAAATAAAAGCAAAATAAAGAAGTAAATAGGTACGTAAAATTCTTGCCGTATTGCCATTCGCAAGATGATTACTATCCATTGTCCAGCTTTTTGGCCTGATAGGTAATACTTCCCTTGTTTGTTTTTCATTGTTAGTAGTTTATTACTAAAGTAACGATGTTGGATGACAGAGTTGGTCTGAGGATATGTCTGCTCCAGTTATAAACGTTTTTTTTTTTGGGGGGGGGAGGTTATTGTGACGTGAGCATGGTGCTCTTTGCAGTATGTGCCAGAGCTTTAGCAGAAAGATAAGGAGATGGGAGCATTTGCTATAGAATTGTCTAGGGAAAAAAAAAAGCTTTTGAAGCCTTGGCCCATGAAACCACCACATCGCCTGGTCGGTTTTTTCCTTCTCATGGATATTCTACTTAGAAAGAGAAAGAAGAGCACCTGAAAGGGAAGGATGAAAGGGGAACAGCAGAGGGATTTTTTTTTTTTTTGACCAAAGAAGTTCCCTCCTCAGTTCAAGGGTGCCAAGCATAGAAAAGCAGATTCACAGTCCCGAGCCAAGGCATCTGCACTTTCCAGGACCTCTGACATTGCCCCATGTGGAAGATGCCATGCCTTTGGGAGTTAGTGTGTTCACCTGAGTCAAACTCCTTCCACGGATTGCTGGTTTGGATACCCCTCTACATATGTCTTCCTCCATTACCAGTTTCATTGTTTTTAGAGAGAGGATAGAATCACCTCCGATGTTGTCCTTGAGGGCATTTGCAATGGTAAGGTAAAAGATCCTAGCGGTGGTGATGTTAACAATAAACTTGAGCTGAGGGAATATAGGTTCATAGGTTGGTGCTAGGCTATCGGCCCTAGGGCCTATACAAGCCTAGCCATAACAATTCTCTGGATATTTCTTCCCACAATATTTACTTCCCTGGACCCTTGTCTCGCAGGGCGACTGACGTGATCCCCGGGGTGAATTTCCTATCTCCCATCCAATCATCAAGGTTCCTTTTGAAGAGTGCCAAGGAGGCACTCTGCTTGACATGTATGGCAGTTTATTCCAGAGTGTGGGGAGTCTCTGGGTCATGAACCTATCCCTTCAGCATGTTTTGGTCATTGTGATGACAGTGTTTAGATCCCTGGAGTGTGTGGCTCTTAGGGATTGGGATTTCTTTAAGTGGAGTATGTCCAACAGCTCAGGGTTTGACATGGCCTTGTGTGTTAAGTAGAGATCGCCTATGATAGGGTTATCCTGTATGCAAGCTGATTGCATACTAGGAATTAATAAAATGGTTAGCCTTAAACCTGTAATTAGATGTAAGCAGTTGCTTTTGAGATGAAAAAATATCTTTTTGAGATGAAAAAGTTTTGTCTTTCGGCTTTTCCCGGTTAGGGGTCAAAGTATGTATTTAAAAAAAGTATGTATTTTAATGTGTTTTTAACTTTAATGATTAATTTGTGATTTTACTAATTTGTACTGTGCATAGATTGATCAGGATGAGTCTTGCGATTAATGTGAAATTGCGATTTATTGTTGAATTTTATGTGAGGTTCTACACACCGATGAAGGATTTTTAATCCGAAAACTTTGTTGCTTTTCGTTTTAGTAAACAAATCCAGAGTTGCAGAGTCTGCCTTTTTTCTGCAGAGGCAAATATCAGAGGCCACGGCCTCTGAGTCGGCATCCCAGGTTAAGAGGACTGTCTCAGCCAAGCATGGGACAGCCTATGATCTTTGACTGCCACAGTTAGGTACCTGGAAATAAATAGATAGCAGCTTGAGACAGAATGGTGGTGATGTGTACAGCATAAAGGACACACATGCAGTATTCTCATGAAGGGACAACACAGGGCAGGATGTACAGTTAAGGCCCACTATGTAGTGCTTAGAGGACCAAATTAATCCCAAACAAGGGTAGGATACACAACATCTTGTGTGTCTTGTTTTAATTAGAAATAAAGGTTTCATATTTATGGTGTATAGTTGGAATATTATCCTATGAATCTGCAATCATTGAAGAAGTGTACATTTTTATGTTATTTACCTACGTGCAGAGCGTATTTGTAGCCCATGCAAGACATGATTGCCTATAATGGTACATGAATAATTGTTAATTTTTTTTTTATTTTTTCAGTAATGTAAATAAAATTATGAAGAAAACTTAAGGGAAAAAAAAAAGAATAAATAAATAAAAGTGCAGACTTGTAATTTTTTGATTGGCCAGCAGATGGCAGCTGCTGCTTAGATAAGATTGTACATCACTGGTGCAAGCACATTATGAGCAGATGTCTATCTTCTCAGCCAAACAAGACTCCTGAATTGTTAACCTTTAGTTCATATTGTTATGTGTTTGTTTAAAGTTTTGTAGCAGGTAACGTTCATCATAAAGGTAACTGCTGCAGTGCATTTGTAATATGAATGGGATTAGCTGCAAGCATCAGTCTTCTGGCAGATCTGTAGCGCAGTTGGATGTTGGTAGTGATGCAAGGGAATATCCGACACTTTGGTTCTCTGCAGGAAATCTAACAGTAAAAAGAGTGCAAGTTGTACCTTCTTCACTTAGATGAAGTCACCTGTACTGCTTTGTTAAGAATAACAAACAAGTTTTGCATTAGCATGAATTTTCTGAAGGGTATGAAGTCTGAAACTCAAATTTCTGTTATTATTTTCTAACTTCAGTCTTTAATGATTTACCACTAATTTACCAGAAAACCACAGTTTTATGAAATCGTTATCAGCCCTCCTTTTTCCCATTTTCTACATGGGGTCAGGGACTCATGTTAACTGTTGCCATCTGTCTTGATTCAGTGCCTCACTCTTGCCTTTTTCAACACTCATGTCTGACTGTCCAGATCTTCTTTCACACAATCCATCCACCTCTGTGCTGGACATCCTTGTTTCCTCTTACCTTCTTCCTAATTGTCCCAAATCTTCTTCACCAGATTGTCTTCTGATTTTCTGCATGTGTCCAAACCACCGTAATCTGTTCTCTTTGACCTTTTCTGCAATTGGAGCCACTTTGGCTTCTGTTATTATGTCCTCATTTCTTCGTCTGTCCCACAGAGTGCATCCTACCACACTTCTCAGGCACTTCGTTTCCATAACCTCTAGCGTCTTCATCTGCTCTGCCTTTACTGCCCAGGTTTCTGTACCATACAGTAGTAGTGGTCACACCACTGTCTTGTACACCTTACTTTTCAGCTTTTTTAGCATTCTTCTGTCATAGACTACACCTGACAGTCTATGCCAGTTGGCTGCAGCCCCTCTGATTCTAGCTTTGACATCTTCACTCAGACTACCCTTCTCCTCAACCACCCCTCCCTGATACTTCAAGCTGTTTACCTGTTCCAATATCTTCCCTTCTATCTCACTTCTCAAGTTTGCTGCCATTACCACTGTCTTATCTGTGCTTAGTTTCATTGGATGTGCCTTCAGTTTTGGATTTCCTTGCAAATTTTATGAAAAGTGGACCAAAAATAGGAGGCAAAAATCTGGACTTTCTGAGAAAATCTGTACAATTAAGAGGTATTCTTCCTTGGCTGATATGAAAGAGGAATAATTACCCTTAGGATTGCTTTTATCATTTCTTAAAATGCATTGAGATTGCTATTTTTTTCCTGGCTACTTATAGTGACCATTTTTTTTATTTTTGTCCCCTAAAAAATTGCCATCAAATGTTGTTGCAGGAAATAAGAGTCCCATTGCAGGCTACCACTTGCAAACGTTTCTTTTGTTTGAGAGAGAATCATGATGTTGGTGATTGTGATTATATTAGGTCTTTCAGCAAGAAAACTGACTAAGATGAGCTAGGAACCTTATGACTTCCTCTGAGCAGTATAAACTTTGGGCCTTATCTGCCTGCGTCTACACTGGTGTTTGGGCTGCTTTTAAAACTAGACACTTATTATTGTTCTGTCAAGAAAGTAAAAATAAATGTCTGGAGTCTACATGCAACAGAAAATGCCCGAAAATGAAGAGCCTAGGAAATTATTTTAAGCAGATGTGAGTGAAGGTATATGACTGAAACCAGTTGGACATCCCTGGGGTCTCCTTACCTTGCAGGTATAGAGAGATGTTCATCCCCTTCTAACTCAGGAGGGTTTTTCTTCCTTTTTCTATGGTTCTAAATCAGACACTGCATTTTGCGAGGAGTTGTGAGCTGTGGATGCAGTTACTGAAAAGGCATCAATAGAAATTAGATTTTTTTTTTTAGTTATGTTGATTCCAAAATAGGTCTTGAACTGAACATTCCGTAGGAGAGAATCTGATCTCCAGCCATTTTCCTACATTTGTTGATCAGTGTGCTGCAAAGAATTGCTGTATGGAATCCTCAAAAACCTGCCTTCTGGTTGAAACTGAATTAATGACCATTGTTGCAAAGATATCATAGGATCAGGATTTGCTGATGTCATCATTTCCCTTGATCTCCATAAAAGAACTGAAGATGCTATTGCTTGCTCTTTCTTTTACTGTCAGTTTACCTGCAGATGGCCGTGATGTGTAGCATAAGCTCATGCCCCTTGGGATGTCTGCTGCACAGGTGTGACCAGAAGTCTGACCTTTGTGCCTTTTTGCTCTTATTATGAATGTGCTACTTCAGTGTTCCTTCTTCTCAAGCATCTACTGTTATGGCAGGTAGCCTCTGAGCTGCAGCTGGTTGCACAGATAATGACCAGAAGTCTGACCTTTGTGCCTTTTTGCTCTTATTATGAATGTGCTACTTCAGTGATCCTTCTTCTCAAGCATCTACTGTTATGGCAGGTAGCCTCTGAGCTGCAGCTGGTTGCACAGATAATGTTTAAGCACGTCAGCTGTAGTGAGCATGCGTCTTTCCAGAGTCTAAGTTACATTGAGATATTAACAGGCATACTGACATGCTCTGATTTTTTTTTTTGTTTTGTTTTGTTTTTATAGTATACATTTAAAAAAAAAATCAGTTCCATCAGAGGAATGAGTACTTTTTAAAATATTTAACATATTTAAAGCTTGAAATTGAGAGATCCTTTGCTGTGGTAGACAGAATTTGTTTAGTCAGCAAAGGTCTATATTTCTGCTTTTGCATACTAGTTAGCAGAAACAAAGCACACTGTTTTTCCTTATTTCATGTGTATGGACAGTGCTAGAAAGAGCAACCAGGGTTGTCCTGATATGGGGATAATACTAGGGTGTTGGGAGCCCCAGTGCCCTGTACGTTAGCTTATTTAATGTTTTTGTTAATTTGATTGTATTTATGGTACTTGAGCCTGTGGCCTTTTCTCATACTGTACTAAGCAGGTCCTCTGCAACAAATGAAGTTTCACCTTTGACATCCAGCTGTGTTACCCTCAGCTTGTACAGATGAGAATTTGATTTAACATCTCATCTAAAGGATGGCTTCTCAGGACTGTAGTAAACACCTTCATTCTTTTCATTGTCTGTCTTACAACATGAAGCCAAGTAAGTACCTGCTGTGTGACTAGATCATTTCTGCTTAGCAGCAAAGATGAACATTTAGCTAAGTTGCAATAACTCTATACGCCTTGATATTTGTTTACAGCGGAGATGAAGAATACAGTGATAAAACTGATATGTATTTAATGGTGAAGGGCACTTCACATGATTTGCAGTGTTGACACTGTTGGATAGGGTACCTCCCAATGTCATCATGATATGACTTTTGGATGATGTGTAGGCTGTTTTATAACTGTAGTTTTCATTTATAAAAAGATTTCCCAGGTGTTTGTGTGCAGTAGCACTCTGACAACACCGATGTTGGAAAAAGTAATAGCATTAATGTGCCTTGGCATGCAATGCAGTGCTTGATAACATGCATGTACATGAGCATAGAGTGCTCTGCTTGAAACTGTGCATGTATGTGGGCATGTAGTGAAATGCATGATAGTGCACATGGGCATGCTGTGCGTAATAATAATGTATATGAACATGCAGTGAAATGCTTGATAACATGTATGTGGACATGTTATGCTGTGCTTGATAACATATAGTGCATTAGCCCACTAGGCCGCTCTGCTCTAAATGTACTGAATGGAAGGCATTTAAGAGACTGAGCTACTTATGTGGATAATGTGTATGTGGACTTGCTGTGCTTGTTAATGTGTTCGTGGACATGTGCTGTGCTTGTTAATGTGTATGTGGACATGTGCTGTGCTTGATAATGTGTACGTGGACATGTGCTGTGCTTGATAATGTGTATGGGGACATGTGCTGTGCTTGATAATGTGTATGGGGACATGTGCTGTGCTTGATAATGCATATGGGGACATGTGCTGTGCTTGATAATGCATATGTGGACATGCTGTGCTTGTTAATGTGTTCATGGACATGTGCTGTGCTTGATAATGTGTACGTGGACATGTGCTGTTCTTGATAATGTGTATGTGGACATGTGCTGTGCTTGATAATGTGTATGTGGACATGTGCTGTGCTTGATAATGTGCATGTGGACATGTGCTGTGCTTGATAATGTGCATGTGGACATGTGCTGTGTATGATAATGTGTACGTGGACATGTGCTGTGCTTATTAATTTGTCTATATGGGCATGCAGTGCTAACCTGCATGTACTTGGACATGCAGTGTTGTGCTTAATGACATACATGTAGGTGGGCATGCAGTGAAATGAGATTTCATTGTAAAATGAGGCCATTTGTGTTGCTGTGTTGGGCAAGTTGTATGAGCCAGTGTGTCGTTATTCTCTCATTGCTGGGTACTCTTTATGATAGTGTTCATTTGTCTAGTGCATTACAGCAAGTTGCTGTAGTGATGTGCTGACTGTTTCTGCTGTGCATGCTAGTGGGGTGCCCCCAATAGTTAACTAGTTCACCATAACAGGGTGCTTTCATTTGTTTGTTTATTTTTTTTAAACCCTCACCCCCCCACCAACTATTTATCGAGCTTGGTTGTTCTTCACTGTGCAAGAGCTGTCTGCAGCCTATTTGTTGCTACAGGGTGAGGCCAGTTGTGAGGCCATTATCCAGACATCTAACATGGCTTTTATCCTGTATCCACATTTCTTTGTTCTGTGCATGTCACTAGTGTCCAAGGGCTGCAATAGGCTGACAGTATAATTGTCCATGCCTCTGCAAACAACTGAACCTAAACCCTGCCCATGTTACAGATAGCATGCCCTGCCCATGCTTACATATAGCATACCTGTGTGACCTAGTCTGGACCAGTGGTTCAGCTTTAGAGATGTGGCTAGGCAAACTCCCCACCCTGTCCCTCCATTTGGATATGTGAGCTGACACAAGCTACTCGGTCCTACCATCCTTGCCTCATTTCCCCCAGCACCAGAGCCACTAATCAAAATTGGGTTGTCCAGGTGACAGTCAGGGCTCTATTCCTCTGTGCCATTGAGAAGTTATGACAGGGTGAGTTTATTACTGTTGTCTGTTACAGAGGGACAGAGAATATGTAACACTTTCATGTACCTCAGCAGTATATTACCACACAGAAGATTTTGGATTATTGGAGGGGTTACATGTAATTTGTGAAACATTCCATTTGCAGAAGTTACCTATTGACACAGTAAATGGATAAATATCCTGCAATGAAATTACATTTTATGTTTAAAACGTATGTCTCTCTGACATGATCAGCACGTTAAAGTATAGTCAGTATCGATAAGATTGATCAGAAAAGGTTAACATTAGTATTGTTCATCAGTAAAATGTGTCAGAGAAAATTTCCACAGTATGTACACGTTGCACCTAAAAAAAATCCTTTAGATCCATGATCTGTGTTGGCTGAAAAAAGATTTGCAAACTGTAATTTTTTTGTAAGTGGGACAGGCTCTTTTGCACACCTTGTGAACCCCTCTGCTTGTCTCCTGCTTCATGCAGTCTAGAAGTGGCAGATAGTTGATTTTTCCCATGGCAATAATGTCATTTGTTCAAGGTTGCATGACCTCAAAGGTTAAATAGCAGTTGGAGCGCTCATGTCCACACGTGGGATGTGCTGGGGGGGGGGGGCTGCCCAGTGCACAGGCAATGATTCTACATTGCCTGTATTTTAAAATGTATTTGCTGATAAGATGCAGAAAAGGGAGATAACCTAGGTGAGCTATCCGCAGTGAAACCTGTTCCTACTTTTGTTGACTTCAAGCTTATCTGAAGTTATCTTTTGAAATCTTCCTTTTCGCTGTTGAACTTTAGCATGTTGATCACATGATATTTGCCTGTTTGAGTTGTCAGACTTTTTTTTCAACAGATTCCTGTAATGTTCATTGTTGCAGTCATAACTTTGGGGGATTCCTGCCTACAAGAGCCTGACAAAACAGTCCGAGTTCCAAAGCTCTATACCTTCCCTCTCCTGGTTCCGGCTGACTTCCTCCACCCAGACACCCCCATTTATGGTATAAGAGGAGATGTTGACTATTTTCATTTCTTTCTCGCTGCCGTATGAAAAGGTGTATGCTTAGTGTAAATGTTATCATTCCAACATGCCGACCAGCTTTCAGAGCTCTCATAAGTATGCAGTTGAAGAAATGTTTCCTTGTCTGGATGTTGTTGATTGCTGCTGTAACCATTTTAGATGTCTGCCTCTAAGTTTGAGAAAGCAAATCATTTTTTAGGGTGTGGGAAACAGATCTTTTAGAAGGATTTTTTTTCTTACTGTGTGTTGTGTTTTGGCCCGGAACATGATATGGACAATTTCCCAACTTTGCACGGTTCATCAGAAGAACAAACAAATGTTGAGATCAATCTTGTCGCAAGTAATCGGCCGTAAACAAGGCACCTGCCTGCTCCTTTTTCACCCTGTTATGGATCAGGCTGTCCTCTGTCAGCTTGTGTAAGAAAAGAGTGTTCTGTAAAGTGCCTGATAAAATAGTGTAGGAAGACCCTGACAGAAGCCAGTCAGGGTCTGAACATCACCCTGGGCCCAACCACACTGAAACTGGTGAGGCTTATGTGCAGCTTCTAGATTCCATGTCAATCACTGATAAAGCCTCTGGCATGATGATTTCAGAGGTCCCTGCATTGTTGGATAGGGTTACATCCTTGTGGGTTAAATCCATGGTGCATTCTGCCAGTTCAGAAGTCTCTGAGTGCCGTGGCTGTCAGTGCTCAGATTGTGATAAGTGAAGGGAGGAGGTCAACATTCCCCTTCTTTTTACACAAGAAGAAGCTAAAAGAGAATGAGTGAAGGTCTCAGTAATCCATCCATGACCCGAGCCCTCCAAAGCAGCTGCCAAACCTAAACTGAGGACAAAAACATCCAAACCTGAATCAGTAGGTTGGAAGGATTCTCATCCATCGCTACATCACAGGCTCATTTTCCCTGGCTGGCTCACTTAGGATTTTATGGAATTGTATTAATCCAGGCAGCCAAGTGCAGACATGCTATCTGTTTCAGAGCTCCCTCTTAGGAAGAGAAGGAAACAGCCTTCCATTCAGGAGAATTATGATACCACAAATTCATCAGTGAATAAACTGTGTTATCATAGAATCATAGGAAGTTACTAGGCTAGTGGCCCTAGAACCATTACAAACCTCGCCAGGTTCTACCCTTATTTCCACAATCAGCACCTATTGCCCTGTCCAAGAGGGACACAGGTGGAACCCCTGGGGTGAATTTAGTTACCCATCCAATCATCCAGATTGCATTTGAAGAGAGCCAGTGAGGTGCTCTGTTTGACATGAAGTGGGAGTTGGTTTCATAGGTGTGGTAAACTCTGGGAGACAAATCTGTCCCTCCAGCAGTTTCTATTAATATCCATACCAGCTTAAGGTCTTTAGAGCGAGTAACCCATGTACCATTTGACTTGCGGATATGCAGCATTTCCAGTAAAGCAGGGTCAGAGATTACCTTGTATGCAAGGCAGAGATTGCCTTGAATAGTCTGTATGAAACAGAATAAAGTGACAGTGATTTCAGATGATCTGTATAGGACAGATGCAGAAGACCTTTAATTTTCCTTGTGAGGAACCTTTGTGGTCTCTCCAATTGATGTAGGTGCATGGAAAGGTACATACAAAAGGGGCATTGTACTCAATTATTGGCCTGATGAGGGAAGATACAAGGAGGCTATAACTTCTTTTTTTCTGGAGGCAATGCCCTTACTTATGACATGAACAATGTAGAATGTCCTTCTTACCACTATGGAGATGTGGTGATCAAAGGTTAGGTTGCTGTCAAGCTGTGTGCCCAGGTCTCTCACCACTGAGCACAAACTTAGGGTGTTGCTACTGATGTGGTAGTTAGCAGGAACATCGCTCTTACAGAAAAGGATAACACTTTTTTTTTGCATTGGCATCTATATCACTTCATCGAATAAGTAAATATCGAACGCTGACATCGTCGAAGATTCACGTACTTGAAGAAGTTATTGTGGGGGGCTGTGCCCCCCACTAAATATATATTCCTACTCCAAGATCGCACTACAGTGAGGAAAGGGCAAAAATCCTGATCTTCACTGTACTGCAAAAAAAAATTCACAAACTTCAAGTACGTGAATATTCGACGATGTAAGCGTTCGATATTCATGTACTTGATGAAGTGATAGGGAACCTTTGCATTGAGTTTAAGACCATGACTTTGGCACCAAACATTTGTTTGTGTAAGACACTATTGTAGGATGTTGACATCATTTGGAGATTCTATGACCACTCCCAGTTTGCAGTCATCAGCAAACTTTGTCAGCCAAAGACTTTAGTTTTTGCTTGCACTTTGGAGAAATAGATTCCAAACAGTAGAGGTCCCAAGACTGATCCCTGTGGAACACCACTGGTTACAAGTCTGCTGTTGGAGGTGGATTCCCCTATTTTGACTATATGCGCTCTATCAGTGAGCCAGTTAGCTACCCATCAAATGATATAAGGGTTGATACCAAGCTAGGTCAGTTTGTCAGTGATGCTGCAGTGGGGGATGTTGTCAAAAGCCTTGGATAAGTCTAAGTGGGCTGTATGCACAGATTTCCTCTCATCCAGGGCCTTGGTGACTGTCTCAAAGAAGTCAGTTAGGTTTAACACGCATGATCTCCCTTTGACAAATCCAAACTGAGTAGGGTCAGGTGTTTGGAGATTACTTATGTCTTTGTTGGTAAGATCCATGATGATTCACTCCATGACCTTGCAGATAAGGCTAGTCAGGCTAATAGGTCTATAGTTCCCAGGGACAGTGGAAGCACCACCTTTGTGCAAAGAAATAACGGTGGCCATTTTCTATTTAGCTGGGATGAAGCCGATGCTTAGACTACGATTGAAATGCGTACCCAATGGTGTTGCTAATTCTTGTTGGCGCCCCTGTAGGACGCAGGCTGGGATGTTGTCCGGTCTCATAGGTGCTGTATTTCTGGCCTTAGAGAGGGTGTTTATGACCTGCTCTTTAGAGATACAAGGTAGGGGACAAGTGGTAAGGATGTCATGGGGTACATGTGGCAGGGACAGGGGAGTTAAGTTTTCTCAAAATCTGTTGGCCAACAGGTTAGCTATGTCCACAGGCTTTAGTATATGTGGTATCATTAACTATCAGTTCAGCACTAATCTGGGCCTTTCCTTTTAGGTTATGGATGTAACTAAAGAACGCTTTAGTTGAGAAAGCTAATTTGGATTTGTAGTTTGCTTTGGAGGGACTTCACACAAAGTCTTATTTGCTTGTTTAAGCTGAGATGGGAATGTTTCCAGTTTAGGGTTTGCTCCCGCTTACTCTTAGGCAGCATTTTCTTCCTCTTATTGTAAAGCCTGTTAATGGTGTTATGTTGGCTCTTTGTCTTCCTTCTCTGATTTTGAATCGGACATTTTGAGGAGTTCTTGTCCTCTGCTCTCATCAGAGGATGTCACGTTTGGAGATGCTCTTCATAGGATGAAGGAAGCCTTCAAATAGGAGACTAAAGAGTTCTACCATGCCAAGATAAGGTATTGGGTTTGTATGGGCCTGCTTGAACCAAAAACTCTAGCCATCCCTTCAGTCTTAGAAGTACTGTAAGATGTATTTATCAAAGCACCATTGGATCCTGATTTCCTACCTCCTGTTTCAAGGAAGCCTGATGAGATGCACAGATGTCAAGACTCCTTCAAAAATGTTTATTTAAAAAAAAAAAACCATCTAGCTGATGAAGCTGCGGTGTCCCCAGATTTCATTACTTAGGTTCCTTCTCAAAATCCTCTTCCCAATGAGGAGAGCAGGATCCTTAAACTCTTTTGAAAGAAAACCTACAGCTCTGTAACCCTGACTGCCTGACCGTTTAGAGTCTTCATCATTCAGCTTAGGTCTGGGGCAGAGGGGATTAAAGATAAGGAGTTTGTATGGAAGATGCTTGAAGTTTCCAGTCTCTGTTCTCATGTTGCCAGGCTGTCTATGAAATGTGGCTATGATGGATTGGATGGGTCATGCAGGACTTCAGCTACTTGGTCTGTTATGAGCCCCGCTTGGCTGAGGACTTAACCCCTTTCAGAGTAGTCATATTAAAGTGGAGCTCCTTAATGCTTCCCTGGACAAGGAACTTTCTCTTTGGACAGCTGATAGAGAAAAGGAAAACTGTCCAGTCTGTTTAACAATTATTTCAATCCTAAATTTCCAAAGTACAGCAAAAAGTATCCTAAGAACAGCTGGACTGTTTGCCCTGAGCAATGGAGGGGCAAACCTCCAAAGAGTAAGAGAGTCTGCTACAGAAAGAAATGTAATCTGAGCAGCAGTAAAAGTCTGGTGACCTTCAGAGCCATGGCACCCAGAGGAAGCAGCTGTGCTTCATTCAAGATTATCCCTCCCCAGAATCCCATCCCAACTCTCACCTTCTGCCCCTTCTAGCCTATAAGGATTGAGGATCATCATAGTCTCTTTGCAGAAGAATAGGAGCAGATCACCCCAAAACAATGTGTCTCCAAGATTACAAGTCCAGGTGTGCAGACTGCAGTTTCTAGGCAGATTCAAATTCTCAGAAGTTCCTCCTGTTCCCCAGGAAAAGATAGGCTTGGTCCATTGTACTGGAACATCTCACTCAGTTCATTATAGAGAGATGATCAGCAAGAGAAGAAAGTACAGTTTTACTGGACTCTTTCTCGTCTTACAAAAGCAAAGCTTCAACAAATTTCTAAAAATTTCCAAGCTTGACAAAGCTGACATCTGAGAGTCTTCGACCCAGGGTGAGTCTTTCTGCTTACCCTGTGGCTAAAGGATGCCTTTCTCCATATTCCCATTGCAAGGGGATACAGAAAGTTCTGATATTTGAAGCATGGGGTGTCCATTACCATTTATTTACTTGCATTTACCCATCTGTTTGTCTGGCTCCTCAGATTGTTTATGACGGGACCAAGCGCTTCAATGTCTACCTACCTGGATAACTGCTTTACTGAAACAACTTCATAGAAGAGATTCAAATGGCTCTACAGTTTAACATTTTAGAAGACCATTACAGCAAGGGAGTTCCTAAGAATTGTAGTGTATTTGGTGTTATGTATCCGTGGTGGTGCCACTGACAAGACTGCACATGAGGAAACTGCAGTGGTACCTGGAGAACAGATGGTGCTAGTATATCCAGCTGCTGCAGTATCCCATTCCCTTATTGCCCCACATATATAAAGAGCTCTTATGGTGGATAAAACAAATGCAGCCCAGTCTAGGTCTGCCCTTCAAACTGACCCTAATGACCCCATTGTCACCCTGGACTTCCGAGATGCACTGTGAGGGGTGAATATGGGAGGGCTGAGGATCAAGGACATCTTGGACAAAGACTTAAAAAAAAATCACATCAGTGTGAAAGATCTAGCTCTCAAGACCCTGAAACCTGTTTTGAAACAGGGAAGTCTGCACATCCTTGCAGACATCGACACGGTCATGTTGTACATCAGCGAGCAGGGAGGAATTCTTTCCTACTTGCTGTACAGGCAAGCATTGTAAGTTTGGGATCTAGCCCAGATTTATCTGTGTCCCTCAGGCCATCTTACTTCCTCCCACAAAGAATGTTTTAGCAGGGAGGCCTCTGAGTAGGACTTGTACAGCTCACACGAGTGGATGTTCAGCAGGGATGTCTTCCTGGACTTAATCCACAGTCAGGTGTGTCAGAAGTAGATCATTTTGCTTCTTCAGTCACCAGACACCTCAGGAAGTTTTGGTCCAGAACCTCAGTGCTGCAAGTCTGGATCATAGGTTCATACTAGGCTATCTGCCCTAGGGCATTTATAAGCCTAGCCAGTGTGTGTTTGGCTTTTGCCACCCATTTTAAATTAATTTTGCTATGCCCTTTTTCGAGGTTAGTATACTGTGCCTCTGTCTAACAGTGACACAGAAGTGATACCTGGAGTAAACCTACGATCTCCCATCCACTCATCAAGATTCCTCTTGAAGAGAGTCAGTGAGGGACTCTGCCTAACCTGGACTGGGATTTTATTCCAGAGTGAAGGGTTATGAATCTGTCCCTCCAGCATGTCCTATTTATTTCATTGCTGAGGTTCAAGTCTCTCGAGCGCGTAGCTCGATGGGATTTGGATTTTCCGAGGTGCAGCATGTCCATTAATTCCGGGTTGGACATGGCTTTATACGTCAGGCACAGATCGCCTTGGAGCAGGCGGTATGCCACTGAGAAGAGCTGGAGTTTCTTTAACCGGGCAGCATATGGCATCTGTTTGAGCCCTTTGATCCTCTTGGTGAGGTACTTTTGGGGTCTTTCCAGTTGCTGCAGGTGTCTGTTAAGGTACACCCCAAAAGGGGCATTGTACTCAATTATGGGCCTGATGAGGGATGAGTAAAGAAGCACGATGACCTCCCCTGATCTAGATGTGAATCCCTTCATGATTAGGTGGGCTATATAAAATGTTTTTCTAACCACTTTGGCCACGTGGTTGTCAAATGAGAGATTGCTATCAACTTGGGTCCCCAGGTCCCTAATTACTTCTTCTGTACTTAATGGATTACCACCTATGTGGTAATTTGTGGGCACTTTGTTTTTGCCAAAGGGGATGACTATACACTTTTTGGCGTTTAGCTTGAGGCCATGGCTCTGGCACCAGTTGTCTGTTTCTATGAGGCCCTTTTGGAGGATGCTTGTGTCGGCTGGAGAGTCGATTATGGTGCCCAGTTTGCAGTCATCTGCGAACCTGGTCAGCCACAGTCCTTCCGTGTTGGCCTGTACCTCCGAGAAACATATACCGAACAAGAGAGGTCCCAGGACTGAGCCTTGTGGGACGCCACTTGTAACTGGTTTGTAGTCTGACATGGCTCCAGCAATTCTAACCATGTGGGTTCTGTCCTTGAGCCAGTTGCAACCCATCTAGTGACATAGGGGTTTATATTTATGCTGGTGAGCTTATCTGTAATGCCCGAGTGGGGTATTGTATCGAAGGCTTTTGCGAGGTCCAGGTAGGCTGTGTGAACCACCTTCCCTCGTCAATGGCCTTGGTGACTGTTTCAAAGAAATCAACCAGGTTTAAGAGGCAGGATCTGCCCTTAACAAAGCCAAACTGGGTAGGATCCAGTGTCTGTAGGTCCCCAATATCTTTATTTATGAGGTCCATGATGATCCTTTCCATAGCTTTGCAGACCAAGCTAGTCAGGCTTATGGGGCGATAGTTTCCAGGATCCATTGAGGCACCACCTTTGTGGAGAGGGACCACTGTTGCTGTACGCCACTCTTTGGGTACATATTCTGTAGTAAGGCTGAGATTGAACAGTAGTTTTATGTTTGGGTTTAGCTCTTCTTGGAGTTCATGTAGGATGCAGCCCGGGACACTGTCTGGTCCCATTGATGCTGTGTTTTTAGTGATTTGTTACCTTAATGCAGAATTAGCCTTAATGCTCTCGGGTTGAGGTGCAGTACCCACGCCGTCAGCCTTAATGCTCTCAGGCTGAAGTGCAGTACCCACGCCTTTAGCTTTAAAGTTCTTGGTTTGAAGTGCAGTAGGAAACCTTTGTTCTGAGTTGAAAAGTGCACAAGCTGAGGCAAAAGTATCAGTTCTGAACTTGTCAATTTCAGCAAAAGATAAACAATGCTGCCTGGGCCAAAGGAGAGCTATTAATGGTATTTTTGGTTTCTGCTCCTTCATCTTCTGCATTTCAGAGGGTAAGGGTATAGGAGGGACTGCACTGAGAAGTAACCTGGCTCATGTTATGAAGAAGGAATCTCTATGATTAGACAAAATATTTACATTATTGTAATTAAATATTACAGTTAAAATGATATTAACAAAGGACAATAGTGCATACATTAACTTTCAAAGAATAGTGAGGTAAACCTTAGAAAAATTGTCAAATCACTAGAACAAGAAAAAATGCACGTTATTTGTAGCTGGTAGTAAGGCGTAGATGACTGAGAAATTAATTTAAGAAATACTGTGGAGAGGAGGACAGGAAAAGTTGAGATACTGTATAATTAAGTAAATAATGAAAGGGGTAAAGAATTGTGATTTAGGTGAGGAAGTTAAAAGAGGTGTTTGCATGAGGTAGTGGATAGGTGGGAGGAAAAAATGTGGAGAGGAAGTGTTATGATTGTAGAGTAAGAGAGGTAGATAGGTAAGAGGTACAGAGGAGGAAATAAAGATAGGAAAGAGAAGTAGAGGTAAGGTATGTTTTCAGGTTGCATACGAGTTTGTAATTTGTTTGATTTCTTAGTTGGGGTGGGAGAGAGTTCTATAGTTTTGTAATGTACACTGCATATAAAGTTGGGAAGAGGAGTGACAGGGTGTTTCAGTTCCAGTGATGTTTGTTCTCTTCTAGGAGTGTATGGAATAATTTAGGTTTTTGAGTGGCCATGTGTTGGGACTGTTTAAAATAGTAAATAAGAGTTTTAAGTTCTGCATAAGTCAGGACATTGTAGCCATTGTAATTGGCAGATGGGTATGCAATAATGCGTTTTGTGATAAAGATCAGTAGAAAATTTAGCAAGTAAGTAGTTGAGCGAGTTTATTCATGAAAGCTTTTTTTAAGATTGGTTAAGAATAGGGGCCACATGTAGTAGGCTAAGAAGGTGAATAGATTGTTTTTCTATGTAGCATGCTGAGATTCTGGTTGGTTTTGGCAACAGCACAGTTGATGTAATGTTTAAAAGTTAATTATTTCTTAATAATAGCACCTAAGAGCTTGATATGACCTATCTCTTCAAGAACAGTGGTGATGGAGATGCTGGTTATGGGTTTTTGATTTGTGGGTGAGTTCTTGTTGGTGCGAATATCGTGAGTTTTTTTGTTAGCATTTATTATTAGTTTTGCAGTTTTTAACCAGTCTTCTTACTCTCTTTTCCGGTTAGGTCGCCAAAAACCACATCGGCAGTGGAGTTTATACAATAGAATGATTTCAAAGTGTGCAAGGATAATGTTTGATTTTCCACAAGAACAGCGACACCCTGCGTACTAATCCTATGTTCTTTACTGTAGTGGTGACAGAATTATCCCTGCCCCAGTCCTACTCACTCCCTGTTATTTTCACAGCCGCAGAAAACAAGAGGAAAAGGAGTTTACGAACCCTGAAAGTGCATAGACAACTGAAGTTGTACTTGGAAAGAAAACAGATTAAGGAATCATACCAGTTTTTCATTTCCTTTGACAGGAGCTGGGAGACCCTGTAAACAAGCAGACGATATCTAGTTGGTCACTGCATTTGCTTCTGTTACTGTTTCCATGGGACAGCTATCCTTGGATGTATTAGACCCATTTCACTAGGACTACTGCAGAGACCATTGCTTTTCTCAGATGAGTCGCTAACATGCAGTCCATCTCAGGAGCAGCTACCTGGGTCATTGGTCCATGCCTCCTTGAAATACTACAATCTAGATATTGCTTCTGGGGTCAAGAGAGGTTTTGCCTCAGCCATACTGCAGAGTCTGCTCTCTAGAAGTTTCCTTCAGGACCAGCCATCCCCAGGTCTTTAAGCTCTGGGAGTCTCCACAAAACTTATGGCTGCAATAATGAATATTTAAATGAATATAGTTCGGTTGCATTAGGAACTTAGCATAATTGCAGGTGTTCAAATATAGCACTGTTGCAGTTCTAATTCCCACCTACCATCCTCTTTACATCTTTCCTGTGCATCCTGTAATTTCACTGGTTACTCTGTTTTAACTTTTCCCCACCTACCCTATCTGTTCTCTTACCAGGCAGCTGCTTTCCCCAGGAGTCACTTAACACCAAGAGAGGAAGCCTGGGGCCTTGAGGTTGGTACCTGTATTCTTGGGAATTTGTCCTTCAAGTCACCTTGTGCTTTGCCACATCTGCTTATCTGTTTGTCTAGCCAGGGTAAGAGAACTGAATATGACTCCAATCAAGTGCCCTTTCGACATTCTCTGGGTGGATAGGAGTTAGCCAGGTCCAGGTAAGGAAGGAAGTAGAACAGTGGAATTCGGGCTGTCTGTTAGGTTTCTCCAGGCTGGAATCCTCAAATGTTATTACTGTAACAGTGAATGTACTCAAATATCTACAGTTATGCTAAGTTTATTTATTTATTCCTTTTGTTGACCAGGGTAGTCTTACTGTGTCATTTAGCTCCTTTTCAGCATAGTGATTAGACAAAATATTTACATTATTGTAATTAAATATTACAGTTAAAATGATATTAACAAAGGACAATAGTGCGTACATTAACTTTCAAAGAATAGTGAGGTAAACCTTAGAAAGATTGTCGAATCACTAGAACAAAAAAAAAATGCACGTTATTTGTAGCTGGTAGTAAGGCGTAGATGACTGAGAAATTAATTTAAGAAATACTGTGGAGAGGAGGACAAGAAAAGTTGAGATACTGTATGTAATTAAGTAAATAATGAAAGGGGGTAAAGAATTGTGATTTAGGTGAGGAAGTCAAAAGAGGTATTTGCATGAGGTAGTGGATAGGTGGGAGGAAAAAATGTGGAGAGGAAGTGTTATGATTGTAGAGTAAGAGAGGTAGGTAGGTAAGAGGTACAGAGGAGGAAATAAAGATAGGAAAGAGAAGTAGAGCTAAGGTATGTTTTCAGGTTGCATACGAGTTTGTAATTTGTTTGATTTCTTAGTTGGGGTGGGACAGAGTTCTATAGTTTTGTAATGTACACTGCATATAAAGTTGGGAAGAGGAGTGACAGGGTGTTTTAGTTCCAGAGATATTTGTTCTCTTCTAGGAGTGTATGGAATAATTAGGTTTTTGATTGGCCATGTGTTGGGACTGTTTAAAATAGTAAATAGAGTTTTAAGTTCTGCATAAGTCAGGACATTGCAGCCATTGTAAGTGGCAGATGGGTATGCAATAATGCATTTTGTGATAAAGATCAGTAGAAAATTTAGCAAGTAAGTAGTTGAGCGAATTTATTCATGAAAGCTTTTTTTAAGATTGGTTAAGAATAGGGGCCACATGTAGTAGGCTAAGAAGGTGAATAGATTGTTTTTTTATGTAGCATGCTGAGATTCTGGTTGGTTTTGGCAACAGCACAGTTGATGTAATGTTTAAAAGTTAATTATTTCTTAATAATAGCACCTAAGAGCTTGATATGACCTATCTCTTCAAGAGCAGTGGTGATGGAGATGCTGGTTATGGGTTTTTGATTTGTGGGTGAGTTCTTGTTGGTGAGAATATCATGAGTTTTTTAGTTAGCATTTATTATTAGTTTTGCAGTTTTTAACCAGTCTTCTAGTTGACAGAAAGCTGTTTGAGTGATGATTTGAAGCTCCTAACTTTTCTTATTGTCTTATGGAGCGTGATGTTAAACTTTGATAAAGTAAATAGTATTGCAAGGTTTTATTAGCTTTGTCTAGCAAAGCATGGTTTGCTCCAGATGAGTGGCAGGCCACACTACTCTTGTCACCAATTTAGTATAGTGGAATGCTTTTCATACCAGTGGTGGTAAGTAGCATGCATGCCAGCTTTAGTAACTCATTTAATGATACTGTTCACTTCTAGTCTAGTGAGCTGATGAATATATATTCAGTTCAATAGTATTCTCAACTTTTGAGGCCCTGTTCATCTCACTGTTGTCCACCACACAGGTGTACTCTGTACCGATGCAGTGCTGTATTGTTGGATACAATATGATTTATTGCCAGCTATGCAAGGAGAAGTAGGGCAGTGAATGTGTAACGTATGCCAGCACAGCTAAGAATATATCATTTGTATATCAAACTGATTTGTACAGATGCTTGTATTGAGTAGTGTATTGGTAAAGCTGCTTGTGTTAAAAATGTACCAGCAGTGTGCCCTGCTGGACAGAAAAAGAAATATACATGTATTATTGTAACTGTTTAAATGTATATGTTTTAGCAGTGGTTACTGGAAGAGAAGAGGTTAATCTCAAATTTTGAAAATAGTTTGAAATTAAATTACCTGGCTTAGGCCACAAAGATTGTATCTTACAGTTTTCAGTGCAGCCAGAGACAAAAGGTCTGTACTAGGAAGCTTCATGCATTGTCATTTGGGTAAACTAATTGCTACACTGGAAGGGTAGAGGCTTAAAATTGTTTTATGACTTCCAGGAGTTGTAGCAGATCAAAGATTGTATCTTACAGTTCTCAGTGCAGCCAGAGACAAAAAGTCTGTACTAGGAAGCTTCATGCATTGTCATTTGGGTAAACTAATTGCTACTCTGGAAGGGTAGAGGCTTAAAATTGTTTTATGACTTCCAGGAGTTGTAGCAGATCTTAGCAAGGCTATCTGTGTGTGTATTATTGACATACATATGCTAAATCCTGACAGCTTCTATCCAAGGGGGAAGCATGAGAACTAGAAGTCACATGACCAGATATATGTGATGTCATTCTGGAATCCATCACTAAAATTAATGTTTAATGTTAGGTGAGACTGAAGTCTCAGAACATTCTGTTTTTGTAATCTGACAAAGCAGGATCTCTCACCTACTTCCTCTTGCCTTGCTCTAGTAAGTAACCAAGGAGTAATAATTCTTTAGATCAGTCAGGATAATATAGAGAGATTAGTTAAGTCCTGTTTTTCTGTACCTGTGTGAATCTGCTCATTTATGTTGTTAGGTTCATAGGTAAGTACTAGGCTATCTGCCCAAGGGCATCTATAAGCCTAGCCAGAATGTGTTGGCTTTCACCGCCCCCCTTAGATTAGTTCCCTGTGCCTTGGTCCAGCAGAGCCATTAGTTCCCTGTGCCTCTGTCCAGCAGAACCACTGCAGTGATCCCTGAGGTAAATTTTCTGTTTCCCATCCACTTGTCAAGGTTTCTCTTGAAGAGTGTTAGTGAGGGGCTCTGTCTAATGTAGATTGGAATCCTGTTCCAAAGCATGGGGAGTCTCTGGGGCAGGAATCTATCCCTCCAGCACATCCTATTTATCGTTGTGGTGAGGTTTAGATCCCTAGAGCGTGTGGCTCTTGGGGAATTTGTTTTTTTTTTTTAGGTGGAGCATGTCCATCAATTCTGGGTTGGACATGGCCATGTATGTCAAGCAGAGATCACCTCTGAGTAAGCGGTATGCAACCAAGTACAGCTGGCGTTTCTTCAGTTGGGCTGCATAGGGCATCTGTTTGAGGCCAGTAATCCTCTTGGTGAGTTACTTCTGTGGTCTTTCCAGCTGTTGCATGTGTCTTGTAAGGTACATCCCAAATGGGGCATTGTACTCTATGATGGGTCTGATGAGTGATGAGTAGAGGGGTACAGTAACCTCTTTTGTTCTAGATGCGAACCCTTTTGTGATTAGGTGGGCCACATAGAAGGATTTTCTAACCACCTTGGCAATATGATTATCAAAGGAGAGATTACTATCTACTTGGGTCCCCAGATCCCTTATTACATTTTCTGTATTTAGGGGACTACCATGTATGTGGTAGTTCATGGGTACTTTGTTTTTTCCAAAGGGGATGACTATGCACTTTTTGGCATTTAGCTTGAGGCCATGATTTTGACACCAGGTATCCGTCTCAGTGAGACCCTTCTGGAGGATGTCTGTATCAGCTGGAGAGTCAATTATGCCCCCAGTTTGCAGTCGTCTGTGAACTTGGTCAACCATAGTCCTCCTGTGCTTCCCTGTACCTCTGAGAAGTATATACCGAACAGGAGGGGTCCCAGGACTGACCCCTGGGGGACGCCACTTGTAACTGGTTTGGAGTCGGACCTAGAGCCTGAAACTCTCACCATGTGGGTTCTGTCCGTGAGAGAATTGGCAACCCATCTCGTGACGTAGAGGTTTATGTTCAGGCTGGTGAGCTTGTCTATAATACCAGAATGGGGAATGGTGTTGAAAGCCTTTGCGTGGCCTAGGTAAGCTGTGTGGACCTCCTTTCCCTTGTCTAAAGCCTTGGTAACTGTCTCAAAGAAGTCCACCAGGTTTAGGAGGCATGATCTACCCTTAACAAAGCCAAACTGGGTAGGGTCCAATGTTTGAAGGTTTCCAATGTCTGTTAATGAGTTCCATGTTGATGCGCTCCATAGCTTTGCAGACCAGGCTAGTCAGACTTATAGGGCGATAGTTCCCAGGGTCCGTTGTGGCTCCACCTTTGTGGAGCGGGATAACATTTGCTGTGCGCCACTCTATGGGTACATAGCCTGTGGAGAGGCTGAGTTTGAACAGTGTGTTTAGGTGAGGGGTTATTTCATTTTGGAGCTCGTGTAAGACACAGCCTGGGACACTGTCTGGTCTCATTGAAGCTGTACGTTTGGCTTTGGATAGGGCTGTTTTAACCTGTGTGTCAGTGATTGCCGGGGCACTACATTCTTCTGGTATCATTATGGGCCATTTAGGGGGTGAGAGGGGGGTGAAGTTTGCACTAAACCTGTCTGCCAGAATGTTGGCAATATCCGTTGGTTTAGTGTATTTTGTGCCATTCTGCACTACCTCAGAGCAGATCTGAGAGTGTCCACTTAGGTTCTTGACATAGCTAAAGAACGCTTTGTGGTTTTCTTTGGAGTCCTTGGCAATATTTCTGTCGAAGCTAGCCTTTAATGATTTTATGAGGGATCGTAGTTTCTTGCTGATACTGATCAGAGATGTCTTTCCTTCTTGGGATTTTACTCTTTTCTGCAGTAGTTTCCTCCTTCTATTGTATAGCTTGTTTATGGCAGGGGTCCACCAGACTGGTTTCCTTTTCTTGGAGAAGTGAGTCTTGATTTTGCTTGGAATAGCACGATCCATGCATTCTTGCAGTTGCTCATAGAGTGCCTTTGTAAGGGATTCAGCAGCTTGGACAGTGTTGTCCTTTAGCATGGGGGCTGTGAACCTTTCCACCTCAGTCTTAAGTAACGTGAAATTTGCTTTTGAAAAGTTTTTCACGGTGGTTTCCTTGATTGGGGGGGGGGGGGGGATGTGGATATCCAGAGTGATTAGTCTATGGTCTGATCTAACCAGCGAGAGTTTGATCTCGGGTGTAGAACACCGGTCGCCCATGTTGGTGATGGCCAGGTCCAGTATGTTGTCACCTCTGGTGGGGGTGTTGACCAGTTGATCCAGGGCGTTCAAGTTTATAAATTTTAGGAAGCTTTGGGCAAGGGAGTTAGTACTTGAGTAGTTCTCCCAGGTAATGTTTGGGTAATTGAAATCACCCAATATTAGGGCGTTTGGTAGGACCTTCATATTTTCCATTGTCTCCAGAAAAGCGGAATGGGGGTCCTGGGTCATGGTGGGTGATCTGTAGCAAGCTACAATTTGAATTGCAGTGTTGCCTGTTAGTTGCACATGGATGATTTCTGAGGCATTGTGCTGTGCTACTTACCTGGAGGTGAGGGTTTCCTTGATGAATATGGATACACCCCCACCTTTTGTGTTTTGGTCTGGATTCTGTGGCCGAAAAGTATGGTATGTGTTATAGCCTGGTAGTGCTGGCATGCTCTCTGGAGCCTTAAACCAGGTTTCTGTTACTGCACAGATATCGATATTCTCCATAGTGAGGGAAGGTTATTTTAATATTTTCTGTGCTTGAAACTCTGGTGCTTATTGTAAATAGATATTTAGTATTTTCATGTTCTTTTATTATTTATTATTAAATATATTTACATTTTTCATTGTGGCTGGTCCTTTTAGAGAATATTTTAACCTTTGAGAGTACTTGTATCTATTGGTAGCACTGTGGCCACTCCTAAAATCCTGGCTGTTTGATCAACATTACTATTTGTTTTAATATTAATTTGACCCAGTGTAATTGGGTTCCCTTGTACTGGCCTTAGAGTAGCTGGCTTTGGGGTGTCGGGTAGCACTAGTCTGGGCAGAAGGGGGCATAGCTAGTAAATCTGTGTCAGCCTTTCTTAGGTGTGTGTGTGTGTGTGTGTGTGTGTGTGTGTGTGTGTGTGTGTGTGTGTGTGTGTGTGTGTGTCTGTGTCTGTGTCTGTGTCTGTGTAAATCAAATCTCAAGGTGTATGTGCGTCAGCTACTTGGAGTAGGGGCATGAAGCACTAGTTTCACAGAGGGTGCTGGAGGACTTGGCTTAGACACTTGGCTTGAGGACTCAACCCTACAGCTGTGTCAGTGGAGAGTCTTATTGGGAATCTGGATAGAGGGGGAAACCCAGACCTAGATTGAGTGTGTGTTCCCTGTGTGCTCTTAAGGGAATTTATGCTTGATGCAGAGAGCTGTATCTGGAAATAGTGGGTGTATCTATTTTTGTTCCAGGTGAAAGTCCCTCTCCAGTGCCAGTGGTGAGGATTCAGGCTCTTTTATTACTGGCTCAGACAGGGGGATGTCACATCTCCATAGTAGAGTTGGTGCCTTGGTATTCACCTCTCTTTTCTTTTGCATTACTGTGGACGTCTTTTGTCTTGAGTGATTACATTTCTTTACTGAAACCACTGTCCTTGCAGGCCATGGCATTTTACTGTCAGAGCATCTTTGGGTCTTCCATGCACTGAGTTTGTAATTGGCGCTTTTCCAGTACAGTTCATCAATGTGTAGATCACCTTTTGTGTGCACTGCATTGGGGCGCCAGACCCTTTTTCATTAGAGTAGCAGGGTGTTGTTCACTTTTCCAGTTCACCACATTAGGGTTTTCATTACATTTCCAGTTCACTGCTGTAGGAGGGTGATTGCCTTCCCACTGCACTATATTAGGGTACTGGAGTACTAATAACTCCTTTCTGGTACTGTTTTTTTTTGTACACGAGTCACCTTTACAAGTTTGGTAATTTTTCCGCTTAACTGTAGTGGGATGCTGATGACGCTAGACCACTTTTTTCATTGCATTGCAATAGGATGCCACTTACCTTAGCAGCGCAGTCTTTCAGTTGGCTGCCCACCTTTACAGTCCAGTGCAGTGGATTGTTATGCAGTTACTTTTTGTATGCTGCATTGGGGTGCCACTTCACATTCTGATGTTGTGCCACTAAGGCCAGTTCATCCACTTCAAAATGGCCTGGGCAGAATCAATAGACTTATCTGTTAATGTATAGCACTAATGATGTGAAATCCTGGTTCCTGTAGTAGTGTACTGGGATAAAAAAGTATCTGTCATGTCTAATATATTTACTCAGTTCTACCTACAGTGATTTTCAGAAGCACGGTAGCAAATTGTTTGAGCCTGTTGGTTATAGTAAATTGCTGGATGTATTGCATACCTTTACCCTGTTTACAAATGACATATGTTTCTCTCTTGAATTTGCCAGGTAACGCATAAAGCCACAGGAGAGGTGATGGTCATGAAAGAATTAATTTGTTGTGATGAAGATACACAGAAGACATTTCTAAAAGAGGTAGGTGAACAGCACATTTAGATATCTCTCAGTCAGAGACCATCACAGAACATTTAAAATGCCTTGCCAGTGACAAAATGATATGCATCGTTCATATGGGTTAATGTTGTTCAGCGCTTTTTCTGGGGTACCTGTACCATGGGGTTTGTGGTAAGAATTCTGCCTAAGCACCCAATTAACTGTATTTGTGGATAAGCACTAGCAACCAGAGTTTACAGATTAGTTTCAACCCACGGCATTAATGATCTTTGTTTTAGGGTTTTTTGCCTGCAACAGTAGTGGTCTAGATTTTGGCGAAGCTTTCTGCTTTCACTACCTTTTTCTTGAGTTTATGGTAAGATATATTCATTGGCATTATTGGTAGCATAGATATGAGGTTAGATTTCCACCTGTACAATGGTGGCTTGTGTTTTAAGGTAAGTTTTCCACTTATACCATGGTGGCCTGAGTTATAGGGTTTAATCCACCTGTACCATAATGGCCTGGATTTTAAGTTAAGATTTCCACCTGCATCAGTGGGATTTTGGGTTTCATGTAAAGTTTCTGCCTAAAACACTGGTAGTTTGGGTTTATGGTAAGGTTCCTTACTGCAACACAGATGGTTTGAATTTAAGATAGCATTTCTATCTATAACACTGGTGGCCAAGGTTCAGGTAAGCTTCCCACTTGGCGTCTGGTAAGTTTTCCAAGTGTGACACCTGCATTCTTAGTATGAGGTATTGGGCTTGGATTAAGATTCCACGTGGAGCACTGGTGTCATGGTTTGGAGTAAGATGTCTACCTACAGTGCCAGAGGCCAGGTGTTTGGGTAACCTGGGTTGTCAAAGTGAAGGCCTGGGAGAAAGCATCATATATCTCCTGGGGGATAGTGGTCCTTTGGGGGGAGGAGTTGAGTTTGATAATACTGTTGGTCTTTCTTCCAACTAAGACTACTGACAGCATGTTTTCATGTCCAGTGTTTTTTTTAAAGCATAGGGTCTTCATTATGTACCCTGAAGGTGGCTTTGTACCCAAGTGCTGCAGGACTTCTTATCTAGTCTGTGTTGTGGTCATAACTATTATGAAGGGCCACAGTGCTGTACTCCGTAGAAGTGGAACTTGTGCTCCGGGGGGACATAGAAGGCTTCCCATTATTGTGTGCAAAAATACTGACGTTAATCAACAGTGAAGAGGTAAGTGTTGCAGACATCAGAAACGGGAGATCTAAAACAGAAAAAGGTCTGTAAGAGCAGTTAAGAACTTGTCCCAAATACAGCAATAACTTAAACTGTATCACTAAACATAGAAAAGCTTTAGACAGTGTTGTGTATATCTATAGCTCATAACTTTAGTAAACTTAATCTGTTTCATAGTCTAATAGCCGAAGATCATTTGTTTTGTAACTACTACCATAGGGTAGTGAATATAATCTAAACAGTCCTGCCATCACTGCTGGGTGTCTGAATGAAGTTATTTTTAACAATAACCCCTTCAAGCAGAGTGCCGCATTCCTCACTGTAATTGAATTTTCTTTAAAATCAGACATATTAAAAGCTAAAATAACTGTGGTTTTGTTCAGAATACCGTTATCAAGTTTTACTTGTATTTATTCACAATGTATGCATGTTTACATATCTTATGCATTTGTATATGTAGATTTATAAATTTCTTCAAATGTATATAATGTATGTACAGTCATACACAAAACACAGAGTTGCCCAATCCAGACATCTGTCTAGTTTATTCTTACATCTTGATTTATTTTTAAAGAGTTTAATACTAAAAGTATTTTCATGTCATGATAATGCCAGAGCTGTTGGACATGCTACACTTAAAGAAATCCCAATCCCTCAGAGCCACATGCTCCAGGGATCTAAATCTTGTCATCACAATAAACAAAACATGCTGGAGGGATAGGTTCCTGACCCAGAGACTCCCCAGACTCTGGAATAGACTGGCCATACATGTCAAGCAGTGACCTCTTTGGCCCTCTTCAAAAGGAACCTTGGTGATTGGATGGGAGAAAGGAAATTCACCCCGGGTATCACGTCAGTTGCCCTGCTAGACAGGGGTCCAGGGAAGTAAATAGTGTGGGAAGAAATAGCCAGGGAATTGTTATGGCTAGGCTTGTATAGGCCCTAGGGCCGATAGCCTAGTACCAACCTATCAATTGTGCTATATAACATGCTGCTTTCAATAAGCAGATTTTTTTGAAATGTTAAAATCTTTTATTTATTGGAATTTTAAGATTATGGCAACTGATTGCCAGAAGAGGAGCTTACTCAGACTTTTCTCTTATTTTATTCATTGCTTAGTTTTCTAAGTGAGATGGATCTGTTTGCACTTAGTTAACTTCAGTAATGTCTTACTGTATTTGTATATATAAAAGTGATACAGATATATGATATCCAAAGGACATAAGGGTGGCAGATTGGTGCAGAGGTTAGCGTTCTCACCTCACAGCAAGAGGTTCTCTGGTTTGATTCTTGGCTGGGGTGCCTTATGTTTGGAGTCTGCATATCCTCCATGCATTTGCATGGGTTTCCTCCAGATGCTCCGGTTTTCTACCACAATCCAAAGATATTCATCTGGAGCTTTTGTCCCCAGCCCTCCTCTGAAAATGGGCTCTGTCCCAGTCGGACTTTCCCAGTAAAAAAATGTTAATTAAATAAAAATAACCACACTAGAGGACATAACTATTAGCAGACAAATTTAGCTCAAACTTCACCCCTAACCCAGTAATATTCTCATAAGAAATACACACACCTGCACTCCCCTCAAATCTCCCAAGAACAAGTTCTCCAGGTGCTGTTTAAGACCAAGAACACTACATATATGGGGCCAGGTAACATACCATCCTGCCTACTGATAAGCCTGAAACATAATTTGTCTGATCCCATACAGAAGCTGCTCAGCGTCAGCCTCAGTGCAGGCTTTGTGTTAGATGAATGGAGGACAGCAACAGTCATTCCCATGCCCAAAGGTGGGGCTTCACCAGACCCAGAAAGTTATAGACTCATAAACCCGAGTAGTCTAATCTGTAAAGCTGTGGAAAGAGTCCTTATGGAATTTATAAGGTTATAGATAACCTGCAGACTCTTGACCCAGTCGTTCAGATGTATCAAGAGTAGGTCCTGCTTACTTAACTGATTGACTTCAAGTTAGTTAAGTAATGGTCAAGGGCAAAACAGTACACATTGAATATCTAGACCTCGCAAAGGCATTCATCACCATCTCACAATCTGTTATCGTAGATAAACTCTGCCAGATAAATGTCAAATCCTACCTAACTTGTTGGGTAGCAAACTGGCTCACAAACAGAACCCAGGAAGTTAAGGTGGGTGACTCTTCCCCCTCCAAAACACCTGTCAGTAGTGGTGTATCCCAGGGGTCAGTCCTGAAGCCACTCCTGTTTGGCATTTCCTCTCAAAGGTCAAAACTAATGTCAAGGTTTTTTAGCTGACCAAATTTTTAGATGACTGCAAACTTGGTGCCTTCATAAACTCCCCAGTGGATACCAAGATTGTGCAAGAACAAAGATTGTCCATAACAAATGTTTGATGTCAAAACCATGGACTAAAACTACATATCAAGAATTATACAAATGCATCTCTCGGCAAGCGTGACTTCCTTTATAACTGTCACATTGACAACACATCCCGGAAAATTGACCCCTTAGATGTTTATCTGGGAACCAGTGTCGACAATAACCTTTCCTTTTATCAGTACACATCTTCTGCTGTTAATTCATTTTTCATCGATCAGGATCGAGTGATGTACTCATTCCACTGCACTTGGCATGCATTAGGCTGATCATTGAGTATAACGTCCCTTTCACCTTGTACCTTTCCAAATGCTTGTCACAACTGGAACTTCCACAATGCTTTCAAAATCCTAAAAACTGCACTGACCATAGTAAAGCCTTGTCCCCCTTCTCAGTGTGATACTGAGAGGCAACCTCTGCCTTGTGTATAGAACTTCAACAGACCCTGCTCTGGATCTATTACAGTCAGTGTCGGGATGAACTCTCACTCAATAGATGTTAATCTCTTCTGCATCATAAATAGAAAATGTTAGAGGAAGAGACACATATCACAAAGAATACCAGTTCTTTGGAATTGTCTTCCTGTCTGCATAAAGAAAAGCACTTCCCCTTACTCAAACATAATTTGGATGAATGGATTGGAAACCACAAATTCACCCACTGGTTTAGCAGCAACATCTCTGTTAAATTTGTTTTATTTTTCTGTTTTGCATGTCCTTATCAACAGTGGGCAGGTACATTTTGTATTTTGTATCTTAGTTTCATAGTGCAAGTTGTTGCCGAAGCCTTCACCCTTTTGCAATTTGCCTACATGTGTCTGTAATACTACAGTTTGTCGATCATGCAAAGTCATTGTCTGAACAAATGGTAGAGGGCACTGTTTACTGCAGCTGATACCACAATTCGAAAAGAACATTGTCAGGATTTGCCACATTTGGTTCAGTTAACTCCCGCAGTTTGTGAGGTCCCGTTTGAGAAAAACAAAACACCCACGAATTACCACATAGGTGGCAGCCCCCTTAATACAGAAGAGGTAATAAGAGATCTGGGGACCCAGGTAGATAGTAATCTCTCCTTTGACAGTCATATTGCCAAAATAGTTAGGAAATCCTTCTATATGGCCCATCTAATACTAAAGGGTTCGCATCTAGAAATAAAGAGGTTATAGTGCCCCTCTACTCGTCACTCATCAGACCCATCATAGAGTACAATGCCCCTTTTGGGATGTACCTCACAAGACACTTCCAACAGCTGGAGAGACCACAAAAGTACCTCACCAAGAGGATTACTGGCCTCAAACATATGTCCTATGCAGCCTGACTGAAAACACTCCGGCTGTACTCAGTGGCATATCACTTACTCAGAGGTGATCTCTGCCTGACTTACAAATCCATGTCCAACTCAGAATTTATGGATATGCTCCACCTAAAGAAATCCAAGTCACTGTGAGCCATGTACTCTAGTGAGCTAAACCTCACCACAATAATAAATAGAACATGCTGGAGGGATAGATTCCGGTCACAGAGACTCCCCATGCGTTGAAACAAAATTCCAAACTACATTAGGCAGAGCCCCTCACTAACACTGTTCAAGAGAAACCTTGACGAGTGGATGGGTAACAGAAAATACACCCCTGAGGATTACTTTATTGGCTGTGCTTGACAGAGGATCAGTTAATTAATCAGTGGGGCGACGAAAGCCGACACACCCTGGCTAGGCTTATAAATGCCCTCGGGCAGATAGCCTAGTACCTACCTATGAACCTAATACCACCTTCAAAATAAGCATCATCCTTATCTTTTGCAAAATTGGAAGTGAAGCATAAGAACTTAATATCATAATTTATGTATATAATTCATATGTATATGAGTTCATAAATATATATATATATATATATATATATATATATATATATATATATATTTTTTTTTAACTTCATCTGCCCCCTTTTTTGACTTCATATTAACATCTCTTTTCCTTATAGTCCCTTAACCACATTCAAAAGTCCAAAAAAAAAGCCCTGAAACAGCTGCCTGCATACAAGAACTCAAATAATGGAACCCTGTACAAACCAGTAAAAAGCTGCTGTAAGTCCTACTTTTATCAGACTGTGAGCAGTGTAGGTCTAATATAATCTTCTGTCTGTGATACTCCCATTGGTTCTTCTGCTGAGCACACTACTGGACCCCCCTCACCTTTTCCTCCTGTTTGTTGTAACAAACATATAGAGTTTTCCAAAGGTTTGCATTTATTTATATTCTACCTCCCTGATGCTGTACTAAATCTACTTTTGAGTTCACATAGATAAAAAGATGTCTTTAGGTACTCACCTGGGCTAGCTGGTTGATTGTTTTTCTAATCTCATAGCTTTCTCCAAGTCTCGGTTCAACCTACTCCATTCACCTTTACTTTGCTCAGGCTCACACCACTTCTCTACCCTGCCCCCTTCCCACTCACCCCACTTTTCTCAAACTTATACACTCACTTTAATTAACCACACCCCCACAATCACTCAGTTTCCTCCTTCCATCCAGTCACACAAAACTGTCTTCTCCACCCTGTTACAGTAATTAACTCTTAACTACCCTCACTTCTTTCACTCAACATACAATATATTACTCACAGCTTTTGATCCATCGAGCTCTGAGCCCAGCACGCTTCTGCTGTGACACTCTGCTGATGTCCTTCAAGGATGCATCTGCAGTCCTAACATATGGGTTGTCCTGCCTCAGGCAGCCCTTCGGTCGGCCGGATTCCAAAGTCTGGGTCTGGCCTCGGCTGATGTCGCACATCGCCCGACGTCATAGCTGCTGGGGTATAAAGGCATCAGCCAACGCCATTTTCCTCAGTCTTTCTTGCCGCGCGGTGCCCGAAGCAGAAGCTGTTCACAAGTGCCTGGTCGGTCAGATCCAGAGATTTCTACTACCAAGACTTCTAAAAAGCTAAGCACCCGCTGGGGACTCTTTCTTGCCTCAGCCGATGTCAGACAAAGTAAATAATTGTTTAACTTGTGGGAAACAAATACCTCATAAGGATTTCCACTCTTACTGCCTTCCTTGCTTAGGCCCAGACCACGACGTATCAGCTTGTCTAGCCTGTGCTTCCTTCAACCGATGGACGCTTAGACGCCGGCCGGAGTTTGCAGAGCAGTTTTTTGGTCCCGCTTTTGCATATAAAATGCCGCCGGAGACTCACACAATTAGCTAAAAACGCAAGGAAAAGGACCGACACTCGCGGTCCGCTGTTTCGCTGAAACCACGGTTAGGCCAACCGCGAGTGTCTCGGTTTCGCTGAAACCGAGTCCTCGGTTCTTCCTTCGCCGAAGCATGCCTCCGATAACCGAGGCCTCACAGAGCATGGCTGAATCTGCTACTGAAATTACTGCTACAGAAGCAGGCACCCGGAATTTGTCAGACACTATTCCTTTAGACATTTCTACCCCTGCACGTGGGGCTGCTAGACCCCCTGCTTCTATGTCTGTCAAGGCCTTTTCCAGGGCTAAAGCAGCTAAATCTTCTAAGGCCTTACCTACAAAAGCTCCCTCTCACAGGCCTACCTCTAGTTCCCAGATACTCAGCCTGGCTGAGGATCTTATTTCTTTGATCAGGGGATCCCAACCTCACCCAGACAGGGCCTCTCAACCTCCTCCAGATAAGAGGCCTAGGACTGAACCCCCTGAACCTGTATGTACAGACTATTCCTCTGATGACTCAGATATTTCAGACCATCAGGAAGGCCCATATTCTCCTTATGAGGATTCTGATGCAGAAGACTCCATTCCTTCTGCTTCTCCTCCTGAAGAATTTTCTTTTGGGGAAACCCTACATTCTATGAGGGAACACTTCCAATGGCAGAGCCAGGAATTTTCAGATTCAAGGAAAAGGCTAAGGACTTTTTTACACTTACCACAGCATAGGCCTTTAGCCATTCCTCCAGTACTATCAGTTGTTGATGATGCATATAATGATGCCAGTACTGCCCCTGATTCTCTTCCTCCGGCCCCTGCCAAGCCTGATAGATATTACAGGGTCCCGGACACACACTACCACTTGTATAAGGCTCATGTTGCAGACCCAGAAACCATTTCACAGGGCCCTAAAGGTGTGGCAGCTGCCTCTGCCAAAAACCCTCTTCCCTCTGAAAGGGAATCTAGAGCATTAGAGAGATGGGGTAGAAAGGTTTATACATCTGCTACTCTTTCGGCCAGGGCCTTAAACTGTCAATTTCACATGATTCAGTACCAGGAATTTTTGTTAGACCAGCTAAATAAAACTGTCCTCTCCTGAACCTATAGACCGCAAGTCCCTTCAGGATTTGGTACATAACTCTCAGCAGGTCAGTAATCATTTCTTAAAATGTGGCTATGATGCACTGGAGGCTTCCTTTAGATCAGCTATGACTGGAGCAGTGATTCGAAGGCATGCCTGGTTAAAAGAACAATCCTTACCAGACCATGTTAAGTCAAAACTGCTAGATGCTCCTATGGAGAAACAAAGTTTGTTTGGCTACCCTGCACAGGAGGTTCTAAAGAAAGTGGAAGAAAAAGCAAAATCTGTCCAAACAGTCAAGGATTTTTTACAGGTCCAACCTCCGAGGTTTAGCAGAAATTGGCCTTCGAAGAATTGGTCCTTTCCAGACACCTCCAGAGCACAGAGAGGCAGAAATAGACGCCCAAGAGGCAGAGGTCAATCTAGGGGTGCCTACAGGGGACGTCAATGGCAACCTGCCAACCAGAGAAGTGCTGCCACAGCTGCAACTACAACCACTTCCACAGGACAGACACAATGACTTGGCTCTGGTTCCGCCTACCAGGGAACAATTACAAGCACCCTTGGGCGGAAAGCTAACCTTATTCTCCGACAACTGGAATTGCATTACAGGAGACAAATGGACTTTACAAACAATAGACAAGGGCTACAGGTTTCACTTCCATACTCTACCAAAAAAGAGAGGAATGCCAAACCTTCCACCAAGCCAAAAAACAGAGGCTCAAAAACAAATCAACAACTTACTAAGAATGAGAGCTATAGAAAAGGTACCACCTATGGAACAAGGCCAAGGATTTTACTCCAGGCTTTTCCTTGTACCAAGAAAAGAAAATCAATGGAGACCTATTCTCGACTTGTCCACACTGAACACATACCTCATTGTTCCAAAATTCAAATGCTGACCCTCCAGCAACTTCTTCCCATGCTGGGCAAGGAGTCTTGGCTGGTGACTCTAGATCTCAAGGAGGCATACCTGCACGTCCCTATACGACCAGATTGCAGAAGACACCTCAGATTTCTTGCAGGATCAGAGCATTATCAATTCTCAGCATTGCCCTTTGGCTTATCTACTGCGCCCAGAGTATTCACGAAATGCCTGGCATCAGTAATTGCTCATTGCAGGCTTCTGGGAATTCAAATTTACCCATACCTGGACGACTGCCTAATACAAGCGGACAACAAGACAAAATTAACAAGAGATTTGGAAAAGGTCATACAACTGCTGCATGCCTTGGGATACACAGTCAACTTTCAAAAGTCAAGACTAGTACCATCCCAAAGGATAACATTTTTGGGTGCAGAACTGGATACAACAACTCAAATGGCTTTTCTCACAGAAGAAAAACAAAAGCAACTACCAGTCTATTTCATGACATTAACAACACAAACTCAACTTACTGCAAGGAAAGTCCTGCAAGCCCTGGGTTACATGGCATCCTGCATAATACTGATCCCGCATGCCAGGCTGCATATGAGAAAGTTGCAATGGTACCTAAGGAATGTATGGTCTCAACACAAGCACAGTCTAGAAGCCCAGATTCCAATAATTCCATGCCTGAAAAAAGAATTCCTGTGGTGGGCTCAGGCCTGTCAGATGAACAGAGGATTGCCTTTCCACAAACCACATCCAAGCCAGACTATCACCACGGACGCCTCAGACCTAGGCTGGGGGCACACATGGAGGACAAGTGTATACAAGGCCTATGGACCCAAGACCAGCTGAATCTACACATAAACCTAAAGGAGATGCTGGCAGTCAAACATGCAATCCAGGCATTCAGACCATTCCTTCAACAAGGTCACCTGCTGATAAGGATGGACAATACCACAGTCATGTGGTACATCGACAAACAGGGAGGTACACACTCATATCCTCTATGCCGGATGGCAATGGACCTGTGGAATTTGGCCCTGAATCTCAACATTCAACTACAGGCCAGATTTGTACCAGGAAAAGAAAATTCACTAGCAGACAATTTAAGCAGAACTACCACGGATGCTCACGAATGGATGCTGCATCCAGATATCTTCAAAACCATAACAAAGAAATGGGGAATGCCAGAGATAGACCTGTTTGCCTCCCCGCACAACCACCAATTGAAGAAATTCTGCACGAGAGCATACCACCCACTTGCCTGGAGGGTGGACTCCCTTTCCTTCAGCTGGAAAAACCTGACAGCATATGCATTTCCACCTCTTCCTTTGATGTACAAAGTCCTACTGAAGATCAGAGAGGAATAGCCAAAGGTAATCCTGATAGCTCCAGACTGGCCAAGGCAGCATTGGTACTCGCTACTGAGAAGCATGTCTCGGACACACTCATGGCCTCTACCTCTATGTCCCTTACTTCTAACACAGAACAACAACAAGACCCTGCATCCAAACTTGAAAACACTGCAGCTAGCTGCTTGGAATATTGCATAAAACAAAATAAACCAGATTTATCACAGAGGGTTAAGGATATTATCATGGAGGCACGCAGACCCTCCACAAGGAAAACTTATTCAGCCAAATGGAAAAGATACCTCATTTGGAGTGCAGCAAAGGGAGAAAATGTCTCATTGGCAAACATAGCACACATCTTGGAATACTTAGCAGAACTGTTCCACAATGGCCTATCCTACTCTTCCATTAAGATTCATGCATCAGCAATTTCAGCAGAGTACAACATGGATCCTCCTGTCTTCTCTTATACTCTACTCAGGCAGTTCTTGAGAGGAATCAAAAATGTAAAGCCTCCAAGGAAACCACCTTTACCTACATGGGATCTCAACTTTGTGCTGGAAAAATTAACACTTCCCCCTTTTGAACCAGCAGCAACAGCAGACTTACAGTTCTTATCTTGGAAAACTGCTTTCCTGCTAGCAATCACTTCAGCAAGAAGGGTATCTGAGTTACAGGCATTAATGGCAGTACAGCTTTTCCTTATCTTCCATCAGGATAGAGTGTCTCTGAGAACTAATCCTACTTTTATGCCAAAAGTGGTCTCCAGGGTATCATTGAACCAAGCGATTCATTTGCCTACATTCTTCCCCAACCCACAGACCAGGGGGGAAAGACTACTACATACCTTGGATGTGCACAGATAATTATGCTACTATCTGGACAGAACTAAGACCAACAGAAAAACTGACCAGCTTCTGGTAGCATATGCAACAGGAGTGCAAGGAAAAGCAATTTCAAAACAGACAATCTCAAAATGGATAGGAAATTGCATTAGATTTTGCTACTCTTTTCATGGAAAGACAACTCCTGACAATATCAGGCCTCACTCCACAAGAGCTACAGCCACCACTACAGCTTTCCTACGAGGAGTGGCTACCAAAGACATTTTAGAAGCTGCTACTTGGAGCTCCGTGCATACATTTGCCAAGTATTATAACCTTCCTTTATAGTCCAGATCCCGAGCAGGTTTTGCAACTGCTGTTTTGCAAGGGATCTTAACTGCACCGTCTTTATCTTAGTGCCTCCTCCCCCAGTTTGGCTATGGTATTCTACCCAAATGTTAGGACTGCAGATGCATCCTTGAAGGACATAGTACAGTTTTGTACCTACCATAAATGTAGATGTCCGATAGGTATGCATCTGCAGTCAGGATTACCCACCCTCCTTCCCTCTGTGGTATTCCTAGGTACTTACCTCTTTTAGCTAGCTGGGGGAATCTATTATGGTGTATTTGTTTGTATGTATATTTGTATATATATATATATATATATATATATATATATATATATATATATGTATTACTTTCTACTGTTTGGAATTATTTGCATTTATCCAAATTTAGCCTTCCTAGAGGGCACCTGGCATCTGGGGCAAGAAACACTGAGGAAAATGGCGTCGGCTGATGCCTTTATACCCCAGCAGCTATGACGTCGGGTGAAGTGCGACATCAGCCGAGGCCAGACCCAGACTTTGGAATCCGTCGACCAAGGGTTGCCTGAGGCAGGACAACCCATATGTTAGGACTGCAGATGCATACCTATTGGACATCTACATTTATGGTAGGTACAAAACTGTACTTTCTAACATCCTACTCGACTCCCTCCTCCTCTCACTCACTCTTTCTCCACCTGCTGTCACTTACATTACCACCACTCCCACTCACTCTTTCTCCACCTCCTGTCACTTACATTACCACCACTCCCACTCTTCTCCTACTCTCTGACTCACTCTTTCTTTCTCCACCTCCTGTCACTTACATTACCACCACTCCCACTCACTCTTTCTCCACCTCCTGTCACTTACATTACCACCACTCCCACTCCAGGATCAGTTAATTAATCAATGGGGCGACGAAAGCCGACACACCCTGGCTAGGCTTATAAATGCCCTCGGGCAGATAGCCTAGTACCTACCTATGAACCTAATACCACCTTCAAAATAAGCATCATCCTTATCTTTTGCAAAATTGGAAGTGAAGCATAAGAACTTGATATCATAATTTATGTATATAATTCATATGTATATGAGTTCATAAATATATATATATATATATATATATATATATATATATATATATATATATATATATATATATATATATATATTTTAAATCATTTGCCCCCTTTTTTGACTTCATATTAACATCTCTTTTTCCTTATAGTCCCTTAACCACATTCAAAAGTCCAAAAAAAAAGCCCTGAAACAGCTGCCTGCATACAAGAACTCGAATAATGGAACCCTTTACAAACCATTAAAAAGCTGCTGTAAGTCCTACTTTTATCAGACTGTGAGCAGTGTAGGTCTAATATAATCTTCTGTCTGTGATACTCCCATTGGTTCTTCTGCTGAGCACACTACTGGACCCCCCCCTCACCTTTTCCTCCCGTTTGTTGTAACAAACATATAGAGTTTTCCAAAGGTTTGCATTTATTTATATTCTACCTCCTTGATGCTCTACTAAATCTACTTTTGAGTTCACATAGATAAAAAGATGTCTTTAGGTACTCACCTGGGCTAGCTGGTTGATTGTTTTTCTAATCTCATAGCTTTCTCCAAGTCTTGGTTCAACCTACTCCATTCACCTTTACTTTGCTCAGGCTCACTCCACTTCTCTACCCTGCCCTCTTCCCACTCACCCCACTTTTCTCAAAGTTATACACTCTCTTTAATTAACCACACCCCCACAATCACTCAGTTTCCTCCTTCCATCCAGTCACACAAAACTGCCTTCTCCACCCTGTTACAGTAACTAACTCTTAACTACCCTCACTTCTTTCACTCAACATACAATATATTACTCACAGCTTTCGATCCATGGAGCTCTGGGCCCAGCACGCTTCTGCTGTCACACTCTGCTGTTCTAACATCCTACTCGACTCCCTCCTCCACTCACTCTTTCTTTCTCCACCTCCTGTCACTTACATTACCACCACTCCCACTCTTCTCCTACTCTCTGCCTCAATCACTACAATCCACTAACCTGTATAAACTTCTCAGTAGCTCTCTCACTCTTTACTTACTTTCACTGTCTTACATAAATTTAAAATACTTCTCCCTGTCCTCTCACAAAACTAAACCCAAACTTCTCTTCTACAGCCCCCTTACCACAGCATACAAACCCTTCTTTCCAAGCCTTCTGCTGGCCAGTGATATTCACCCCAACCCTACCACAGGTACCAGTACTTACCCTTTTAATACCTCCAATACATTACCTGACCATTCTCTCTCCTCGCCCCCCCATTCCCCCCATCCAAACTCCTCAACCTCACACCCCAAAACCTTGAAAATACTCTCCCTCAATATTCAAAGCATTGCTAATAAAGCTACTTTTTTTTCCATGCTGTTATCTCTCTCTACAACCCTGACATTTTCACCCTCTCAGAAACATGGTTACAACCTCATATTACAGACTCTGAAATCCCCCCTCTCCCGGTTACAACATCCTCCGCCTCGATCGACACAAGAAAGAAGGTGGTGGAGTAGCTGTCATATACTCTGACAAAACTTTCTCTGTATCCTCTGCTTACATCTCCTCCCAATTTCCATCCGTCTGAAATTCTTATTGCTAACTGCAAATTAAATAATCACAAAAAACTAGCCATAGTAGTAATTTATATCCCACCTGGCAACAACATCCCTACCCCTAAACACTTTATCTCCTGGACATCTCAAAACATCCCTTATGAGACTATCATCCTAGGTGATGTCAGTATTGACTGGAACTCCCTTAATTTCTATTTTCCCAATACTAGCATCAATCTCTTTGGATTCTCTCAACTCATCACCTCTCCCACCCATATCAGTAAATGCACAAAAAACAACAGTACCCTTGACTAATCCTCACCTCTAAACCAAATCTGTATCACAGTTCCACCACTTTACCTGACTCCCTCAGTGACCATCTCCCTACCCACGTGTTACGATACTCCTCATCTGCTAAAACCTCACTAATACAAAGACAGATGTAATCTCTTTAATTTCTGCCCCGATACCTTCAATAATCTTCTCTCCTGTATTAACTGCTCCTTTTTCTACACCCTCCCATTCAATGAGGCTGTCTCCAAATTTAAGAAAACCTTCCTGAATATCCTAAACTCGTTAGCTCCCACTAGAAAACTAAGAACAAAACCTTTGCTCCATGATTAACCCAGTCCACCCATAAACTAACGTTTAAACGAGACAGCGCCATGAAAACCTGGAAAAACAAACTCCATCCCCATCTCCAAGCCTATAGAGAACTTAGGAACCTAACCAAGAAACAAGACGAGCTGGACAAAAAACAATACTATCAAAAACCACTAGATAACCCCAACTCCAACACAAAAACGTTTTGTAATAGTATCAATAAACTCTTACATCCAGACAACCCTTCTACCCCCAGCCTCTGTCCTAACAGCTTACCAACAGACACTGCCTCCTTTTTTAATTCCTCCTTCATTGACTCCATAAAAAAGTTAACTAAGCCTGACAACACCTACCTCTCCTTTTCTGGTCCCCTTCCCTCTACCAGTTCCACCCACACTTGTCTTAAACTTGTCCCTACTCCGTACATCAAATCTGTTCTTACCAAATTGAAAAGCTGCTTCCCCTCTGCTGACAACTTACCTCCTCTATTCCTTAAACTTGCAGCTAACTCTGTTGCACATTCAGTCTGTGCATTAGTTAGTAAACAGGTCAATTCAAGAGAACACAGCCTCTGACATCTGGAAAAAATCCTATGTCATACCCCTCCACAAAGGTGGAAATTCAACTGAACCATCCAGCTACAGACCTATCGCCATACTATCCCCCTTATCCAAAATTCCAGAGAAATGTATTCATTACCAGCTTCTCAAACACATCATAGAAGACAACCTGTTAACTCCCACCCAGCATGGTTTATGTCCTCACCACAGCACCTCTACAGTGTTCATTTCATTTACAGAGAATAGTGTCAAAGCATGAGACAATAACAGACTAGTCTCATGCCTCTTCCTTGACCTATCTAAAGCCTTTGACACCGTTTCCCATACCCTGATTGCTCTCAAAATTTTCTTCCCTTAATCTGTCCTCTTCTACTATACTATGGTTCACCAGTTACCTCTCCAACAGATTCCAATCCATCAAATGGCTTTCTGCCTCCTCCCAGTCCAAATAGGTGTCCCCCAAGGGTCAATTCTCAGACCTCTCCTTTTCAATATCTTTACAAATAAACTACACGCTTCCAGTCCAAACTCTTCACCAATACAGTAAACAAATGACTCCACTATTATCTCATGCTCTGATAACCTTCCCACCACCTTGCTCTTACTCAAGATTCCCTCATTTCAGTCTAAAAATGGCTGACAAATAATCAACTACTTCTCAATACTAAAAAAAACAAGAGTTCTACTCCTCCTCCCCAAATCACTGTTTTGTTGTTGTGTCTTTCGGCTTTTTCCCGGTTAGGGGTCGCCACAGCGGAACTCCGGTCCGCTAATGATTGGCAGTAGATTTTTACGTGCCGAGTTGCCAGCTCTGATGCACAACCTTCAACGAAGGTACGCCCATTCACGCATGTCTCCACACAGAAGGCGCTCTAGCTGAGAATTGAACAGGACAACGTCTTACTGTGAGGCGACAACGCTACCGCGGCACCACCACCACCACCGCAGTCCTCCCCAAATCACTGTAGCAACATGAAAATATGTTCACAGTATCTTCTCTTAATAATACGCTTATCTCTGTTGAACCACATACTAAACTTCTGGGTGTAATCATAGATGACCAACTAAAGTTTGACATACATATTCAGCAAACCATCAAAAAGATTCATCAAAAATTTGGTGTCATACAAACATAAAAAATACCTCACTATTAATGCCAAACATTCTCTAGCACAGACTCCTTCTCCCAACCTTACTTTATGCAGCGCCTATTCTCACCAGTACTCAATCCAATCTGTTAGCTAAACTTGAAACCACCTACAACTAAATAGCCAAGTTTGCTGCCAAGCTTCCCTATTGTTCTTACCACTGCATAGCTTTAAAAAACCTACAGTGGCTTGAGCTACATAACCAACTCCTTCTTCCCCAACTCCACCTCACACACACTGTCTTAATATCAATCCTGCCGCTGTCCTGCGCTCACAGACCTCATCACTCCTTAGTCTCCTATGCGTAACCTACGCAGCACAGACCTAGATATCTACAAACCAATAAAAATATTGGCAAACATTTATACAGCCACGCCATCACCAATGCCTGGAACAAACTCCACTTTCTCTAAGAACAAACAAACTTCCTTAACTTCAAAAAACTTCTAAAGGACTTATTTACTAATTATTGGACCTGTCCTTGTCCCACTCCCACCTAAATTGCTCCCTGTCCACTTCCCCTCCCCCTCTCAGCTCGCACACTTTACCACAACTGCTCATTTAAGGTCTTTATCATATTCTACCAACCTTGAATTTCTCTGTGATGGTAATTTTTAGATAGAATCCATATATTTAATATGTACCATGGCTGTTTAAACCCTCAGTATTACTGTTGTGGTCTAACACGTTCATTATAAGTTGCATTCTGTTTTTTTCTGTGTATATATACACTTGTATGTTAATATTGTATGATGTTTTGTTTTTGTATTTGTTTATCTGTGGAGCTTTTCTCCTCAGATCTTCACTGAAAAAGGGCTCTGCAGCCCAGTCAGACTAACCCAGTTAACAAATGTCAACTAAAACAAATAAATAAATAAATATATAATCCAAGTAGTTATACAGTCCACCGTCTATACCAACAAGTAAACACCAGAGAGCTGCATGACCAGACCAAGCTATAACGTGCATGAGGCATCCAAAGTCCTGCAGGGTTTGATTTTTGTTGGTTTGTGTACCCTACAGCTTAGTCTGGCCATGTGGCTTTCTTGTGCATAAACTGAGAAAACCCAAGAATTCAAATGCACAACATCCACACTGTACACAAATGACGGCAGGAGGCCACAAATAAACTCTAGACCCTTAAGTTGTGAGTCAGTAATCTCATTCATTCAGGCATTGCACTACTGTTGTGTGTATGCCTAGTGTGTGAAGACTGATGCAAAGTGCTCATTGACAGCATCCACTTGGCCTCTTGTGTCCTTATATTTACTACACATTGGTTTTAACTAGCAGCCCCCATCCTAGCTGTTTGTTTTTTTTTTTAACTAGCAGTCCCCATCCTAGTTAGCTTCTTGCTCCCACTTGCCTCTAGACTCTGTTATCACTCCTTTTCTGTTGTTCTGTCACTCTCCCGTTTGGTCTCACCTTTTGCCTTCCTTCCTCCTGTGGGGTAGCCACTCTTCCTATTCATTATTTTTTTTTCTTTTATTGAAGTTCTGTTCGGTCACTTCTTATCTTTAGTGGAAGCACAGGAAGAAAATCTTGTGAGAACAACCTGACCCAAGAAATGCACATGTAGGTGTAAATCCTCTTACCAGCACAGCAGTAGCACATGCTAGCCTGAGTGAGTAGATCATTTAAATATTTGGAAGTGTACAGGTTAGTAGTCATTTTTTTTTCAAGGAAGAGAGTTGTGTGAGGATTCATTTTGTCAGGATACAGAATTCATGTAGTGAATCATTTTGCCAGGGAACACTTGCATATGAATATTCATGTCTGCATCAAGTAAATAGTTTAATTCAGGAGACTCAAAAGTAGATTACTGCATAGTGGGTACTAAAAACTTTGATGGTAACCAGGTAGGCGGCTATTGTAATCCCATGTTTCTGTGTCTGGGTAACCTAACCCTTTTCATCTTCTCGTATTCCAGTTTCTTAACATGTCCCCTATGTCATAAACCTCAGCAGCTTTTTCTTACTTTTATTTCTGAACCCACGGTGGTGGTGTTGCGGTAGCGTTTTTGTCTCACAGTAAGACGCTGTCCGGTTCGATTCTCAGCTAGAGCGTCTTCTGCGTGGAGACATGCGTGAATGGGCATACCTTCGTTGAAGGTTGTGCATCAGGCCTGGCAAGCTGGTACGTAAAAATCAA